>NC_136813.1:37957826-38087826 GCF_951394365.1 Tetrao urogallus | reverse complement strand
TCTCAAGTTCAAAACTTAAATAAGTTGAAAATATCTCTGAAGACAGAGATACCATACACTTCTGAGTAACTGATTCCTGTGTCTGATTACTTTCACTTAACCTTTTTCTCCCCCTAAAATCAAATCAGAATTTTCTCTCCTTGATTCTTACATCCATTGTTCTATACCTTATACCTCTGCATTTCTGAGAAGTTTGAACCCTTCCACAGTAGTTTGCCACATACTTGAAGCTAGCAGTAAAATAATCCCTTAGCCTTTTATTAACATTGTGCAATTCCAGACCTCCTTACCTTCGTGCTTCTCCTTTCCTCTTCTCTCACATTCAAGAATCTGAATTCTCTGAGTGTCTACATCTTTTCTGCCCTGTAATTTCTGCTTTCACAGATGAAAACTCTGAGTTACATTTAATAGCAAAATACAGTGTTAGAAACAGAAAAATACAAAATCAAAATCCATTTTTTAGTCTGTCATTTATACAGTATGGTGTGGGGTTTTTTTTTTTTTTTTCAGCAATTTGCACTTCATTTTGTCAACACCATCAATGATACACAATTTTGCACTCTGTATCACGTAACAGAAATATCAGATTTGGATTAGAAACATAACTTTGGGACATCTTATGTGATTCTGCAAGTATTCACTGACATCTGGTGGATGTTTAGGTTAACAGTCAGAGAAAATACTGCTACATGTACTTTCAAAGAAGTATTGCAGTGGTTTTCCTAGCATTCCTCAGTCCTCTTTCCTTTCCAAGAACACATAAAGGAGAAAATAAAACCATAGTAACAATTGTATTGAAAAGAAAGTTGTTTTCATACTGCTTGGGGAGAACAGATTTATGCCTGATGTCTATTTTATGTCTTTTTTTTTTTCTTTATGAACATATGCTTTTTAAAATATGTACAGCAGCAAGTCTGAACATTGGGAGACATATGATCACATGTTTATGTACACCTGTCAGTGTACGGCATAGCTTTGACTTCAGCTAGGTCAAACAAACAAAAAAAGTAAAACAACGAAAAAAAACAATATAAACAAACAAATGAAAAACACCCCACATCATAGATCACAGGCTCATGAGATGATACACAAAGAGTGCCAGATCATACTGTTGTGGAACCTATGTCTGGGTCTCCACATTTTTTTCCTGGTAACAGGTTTCTTTCAGGGTGCAGCCATGACAAACCAGCAGACTCACTAGCACTATCAAGGGTAGCCTTAATAGGGTGTGACCCGATCTGCTCTGCCCTGTTGCTGGTAGTGCTGGCTCTGCCCTTGCTGCATTACTGGCTCGTTAACTTAGCAGCCTCTGCATTTACCATTCACTAGCACAGTGAGATAACAAGCCTCCTCAGTATGCAGTCATGTGAATGGCTGGCTAATGATTTCTACAAATTTATACAACCTATGTGATACACACACACAGACGTCTCCCCTCCATGCTTGGTGAAGAGTCACAGCTCTCCCTGAGGCTTTTAGTAAAGGTGTGGCTGTGGTTGCCATTACCTCAGCAAGGCCCACACCATGTCAACTGCTCTCAGGAGGGCTGGTAGTTGCTGCTGGGTCATTCTCCTCTCCCGGGGTTCCACAAAGAAAGGAAAACTGCTGAAACACCCCCATAACACAGTATTTGTTGTCACGACTCTGCCTGCACCAGCTCCAAAGCAGCAGAACTCGGAACGGATAATCTTGGCAGCCATCATGGACCAATTAAAGGTCAACTAGGGGATCAGGCCCAGTCAGCATGGGTTTACGAAGGGTAGGTCTTGTCTGACAAACCTGATTTCATACTATGACAAGGTGACCCGCTTAGTGGATGAAGGTAAGGCTGTTGATGTGGTCTACCTGGACTTCAGTAAGGCCTTTGATACTGCCCCCCACAACATCTTCATGGAGAAGCTGGCTGCCCACAGTTTGGATGGGCATACGCTCTGCTGGGTGAAACGCTGTCTGGATGGCCTAGACCAAAGAATTGTGGTCAATGGAGGTAAATCCAGTTGGTGGCCGACCATGAGCAGTGTTCCCCAGGGCTTGGTACTATTCAACTATTCTATTCAACATCTTTATTAATGACCCTGCGGAGGGGATTGAGTGCACCACCAGTAAGTTTGCAGATGACACCAAGTTGGGAGGGAGTGTTGATCTGCCTGAAGGGAGAAAGGCACTACAGAGGGACCTGGAGGGACTGGATAGATTGGCCAACGTCAACTGTATGAGTTTCAGTAGGGACAAGTGTCAGGCAACCCTACAGGCCTGGGGAGGAGTGGCTGGAAAGCTGCCCGATGGAAAGGCACCTTGGTGTACTGAAGGACAGTTGGCTGAATACGAGCCAGCAGCATGCCCAGGTAGCCAAGAAGGCCGATGGCATCCTGGCTTGTATCAGGAATGGTGTGGTGAGCAGGACTAGGGAAGTCATCCTGCCCCTGTACTCAGCATTGGTGAGGCCTCACGTTGAGTACTGTGTTCAGTTTTGGGCACCTGAGTACAGAAAGGACATTGAGGTGCTGGAGCAGGTCCAAAGAAGGGCAACAAGGCTTGCGAATGGACTTGGAGAATGTGCCCTAGGAGGAGTGACTGAAGGAACTGGGGCTGTTAGGTCTGGGGAAAAGGAGTCTGAGCGAGGACCTTATTGTTCTCTTCCAGTATCTGAAAGGTGCTATCAGCAAGAGCAGGGTTGATCTCTTCTCACTGGTGACAGGCGATAGGGTGAGGGGAAATGGCCTGAAGTTGTACCAGGGTAAGTTTTGGTTGGATGTCAGGAAACACTTCTTTACAGAAAGGGCTGTGAAGCACTGGAATAGTCTCCCCAGGGAGGTGGTTGAGTCACCATCCCTGGATGTGTTTAAAATCCATTTAGATGTGGTGAACAGATGACATGATTTAGCAGAGGGTTGTTACTTAGGGTAGTATGGTTAGTTTGCAGTTGGACTTGATGATTTTTAAGGTCTTTTCCAATCTGAGCAATTATATGATTATCTGATTGTGTGGTTATATGCTCATGGAACAAGTGTAAAGAAAAGTTCAGTCCTTTTGCTTTGCAACAGTTCAGAATGATAACCCCTAATGTGAATTCTCAGGACTATCATTTCATGTCGGTGATACTTGTATGTCTTCTACACAGAGTTTGGTTATTGCTATTCCTATTACCTTAATTTACGGTATAAAATTATTTTTAAAAAAGTCCTAGAAATATTTGAATTATTTGCAATGCAGAAACTGTTATGTACACAAGAGGGAGCTCTTGTAAAAACATAGCACTGCTTGAGAACTAAGTGCATTTTTTACTGTAATAATGAAAAACAGTAATTAGTGGTGACTTAAATTATGGCATTTCAGAAAAATAAACAATGATGTAAAATTATCTCAGTATTCTCAATTTCGTTTATACTCACCTTTATATTTGTTTTTAATTAAAGCCAGTAACAAGTAAATAACATGCATGTTGTTCAGGTAAATTCTTTTTAAAATAATAACCAAGATTTTTTTCAGGGTCATATCTTCTCTACTGTTTCATACCTCACTTACGCTGTGCAATGATCCTTACAGATATGTCAGTTTAATGTGAAAATACACTTCCAGTTTCAACAATGTGTTTGCTTGGTAGAAAAATGTTTATTCTGAACAAACCCTTAATTAAGTGCTTTTTAGATTCAGTTATGAATTCTAGGAGCTAAAATATAATGAGATGGTGAGTTTATACCTTTAAGATCTTTGAAGGACCTGTCTCTCCCTAATATACCAACAGAGGATGAATAATATATGCATAGCAGAATGTTTTGTATATAATAATGTAAACCAGTGAAATGCTTTAATGTAGCAATAATTGTGTCTTACTGGTAGATAACTTATCTTGTTCAAAAACAGTTTGAACTTCATAGAACAGAGGATCATAAGGGAGCTAAAACTTCCTTCTCATTTTGAGCTACATAGATTTGTTGAAGATTGAAGCAGATAAGATTTGTTGAAGACTGAAGCAGATACAATGCTGTCCTAGTTTTTTGTCAGTGAATGAACCAGTTACAAATGAATATATATATATTTGTCAATCTTACCCTCATAAAATTCACTGAAATCCAATATGATGAAACCACCCATGTTAGCTTCCCCCCCTCCCCCCCCCCCGAGAACTATTTTCTTGTATTGAAGACTTTGCCAGTGTTTATGTTTAGCCACCTAAAGTAGAATTTGTGCTAATAATGCAGAAAACTGCATCAACTGGAGAATGTGATCATTTATATTTACATCCTTTTCTCACCACTTCTGACAACACAGTTTATTCTACTCTCATTAAATTCAATGGCAAAGCTCTGTTTATTTCAGTCACTGCAGAATCTGGCCATTAATATGTTAATTTTTAATCTTCACTTCCAAATTCTGCCATCTGTGTGGATTTTTTTTTTTTCTGTTTGGAATTAAAAATGTGTTTTACAGGCGCATTTTAAGTTACTAATGTTATTTCTTTTCTTACGTATGGTTCTCTTCAACTGAATTTTCCAGATGGTATCCACAATCCAAGCATCTTTTCTTTAGATTCCTCATTTAAAAGTTGCTACAGCATGATAAATATTGAATTAGAATAGCAACCTTTCTCAGGTACTGAAATAGCTCACCCTTCTGATCTCATTATTTTCCTCCATTCTTCCTCTAAATCTAATAGCTTTCTGTCCTTGAATTGCAGAGCTTAAAATATCTATGACTCATTAATTGTAAAAAAAAAAAGTCTTTTTATTCATTAGTAGTAGAGCTTTTTCATTGAATGTCCCAGCAGTGGCCCGAGACAATTTAGATAAAAACCATTATTTCTTCTGTCTAGACAGGAATTAATTTGTAGTTTTGCCCTTTCGCTCAGGAGTGATGGAGAATTGTTGACATTTGATGTAACACAGAAAAGACTTTTGCACCTCTAATCTGCAGATCAGATATTGTCAACATTCTCTTTATGAACAAAGAGACCACAATTCAGCTGAGTATTTAAACAGATGTCTTTCAATAATGATGTAATTTCACAGTAATTAGGAATGTATTTAAAGTTACACTAATGTTCAATACATTGTCTTCTGAGGGATTTATTATGTGAATGGAAAGTCTTTATTTATAGTTTTCTTTCTTTTAAAAAAAATCATAAAATTTCACTTTCTCTGATAGATATTCCACTCTAGCCATAGATAACTAAATTTTAGAAATAAAACCCTTCACTCCAAAACAAATAACTTTTTTTTCTGAATACCACGGAGAATCACTGAACCAGAAAAAGTAATGTGGCTTGTGATATTCAATTAGTCATAGAAATCAGTACAGTAGACATTTCATTAGAAATATTAGCAAACATTCATTGCACATTCTGAAACACATACACACCTCTGAATACATTCTCAAACACAGAAAACTCAGGCTATATGGTTTACTGACATCGAACTTTCCATTTTGAAATAAATATACAAGGTATTCCTTATCTAAATCTATGTCAAGATAACTTAAAAGCTGTCCATATTTCAAAGTTACTGACAATCTGTTGTTAGCACTAAAACTAATAGATACTAGACACTCAATGTACCTATCACTAAATTACATAACTGTTTGTTGTAGTATGCTTCTACTGCTCACTAGTTTGACTTCTCAGATATTTTGGTCACCTGTGGACTGTTCTTATCCATTTAACATAACTTTCCTTCCCCTTCCCAGAAACTGTTATGATACTGTCTTATACACAGTTAATTAAACTTCACTAATTCCTAGCTACAGCCAGCTTCTGGTATTTTGATCCTTAGTAGTATTTAGGATTTTTTCAGATATTTTCCATTCCAAACACTGTAGTCCTGAAGTAGGTGTTTGATAGCTGTAGTGCACTTGGTGGTTTCCCTCCTGCTGTAGTCATTATTGAAATCACTTACGGGGACCTTTTGCTGCCAACATTGATGAGAAGTCCTCCAGCACTTAGATTTTCTTGGATTTATCAATTATTCTTGAGACTGACAAAATGGATGCAGACTACATCACTGGTAAATTGCTACATGAAGGTAGCAAATGAATGTACAGGAGCTGTAACAGATGATGTCAAATCGGTTATTGATCATTTCCAGTTGGCAATGTAGTAGTTGATTATGTAAGTGTACTAAAAGAAAAGCCAAGTTCTGCACTGAGAGGTGAGGAGTTGTAAACCTCCTAAACCTATTTTGTAAATTATTAGATGTTAAATGCACTGTAAATAATAAATTACAGCTTTTACAAGAAGTGTATTTAAGGACATGAGAAGCAACGAGTTCTTTGCTTGTAATTATGTTGGCTGAAATTCTCCGTTTCACTTCTTCACTTCTTCAAGTTAAAATTTGTATCACAGTTTCTGTTATATCAGTTTTCAAGATAAGCTATTTCTTCCAGACTTATGATATGGTCACCACAATGTTGGTCAAACTCCTCAAAATTGTGTTTTACAAGGATTTAATTATCTATACTTAGCAACATAGCCAATTATAATAACATAGCCAATTATAATAAATTATTGCAAAAGAATAAGGAACTTCTTCTACTTCTTCTAACCTGCACTTACTACCCATGAAAATATCTCTTCATATAGTTTCCAATTATTTCATTAACCCATGGATAATCTCCAAACTGAATAATTGTTTGTTTTTTGTTTGTTTTTTTTTTTTATATAAGCATATTCATTTCTGAGATCTCAAATTATTTTTTATTGACTTTTCCTCAGGAAATGATTCTATAATATGTCTTTGATAAATTAAATTGCTTTTTATAACATTGTTTAATTGTCTAATTTTTCTGTCTGAAAAGGTTGATATTTTTGATAGAAATTCTATCAGAAAGTTTTCAGAATCCTTAGAAAAAAGTACCAGACTTAGACTTGATTCATTCTTTTTATTTTTTTTCCTTCTGAGATTTTTTATTTTTTTATTTTTATTTTTTATTTTATTTTATTTTATTTTATTTTATTTTATTTTATTTTATTTTATTTTATTTTATTTTATTTTATTTTTACCATTCTCCTGCTATGTTGCTGA
Source organism: Tetrao urogallus (assembly GCF_951394365.1). Classification (NCBI taxonomy): domain Eukaryota; kingdom Metazoa; phylum Chordata; class Aves; order Galliformes; family Phasianidae; genus Tetrao; species Tetrao urogallus. The sequence goes on along the minus strand of NC_136813.1, from coordinate 38,080,810 downwards.
GGTCTATTAACGTATTATTTAATACATTTGTTCTATTAGTTGTCTGGATACAGACTCTTTAGACATTCAGTCTAGATTGTATTCATTGTAAGCTCACAAAAGCTTATTCATAGACAGTATCAAATGTTCTAATACTCCTCTTTAATTGTCTTTAGATTATCCTTCCACTGGTGCCACATGTATCATCATTCTTACCAAAAATTGAAAAAAAAACAAACACATGTATTTTGTATGTAGGCAATACCTACATTCATAATCTGCATCTTTCTCTCCAGATACTCCAGCCCACTTCTTTTTTTTTTTTTTTTTTTTTTTTTTTTTGTCCTCTTTTCATATACATCTGTGGATAACCTTTATCATTCACTTTATTTTCTTTTGTTCTTCCTTAAAATTTTACTTTTTTAACCTGTGAGATACAACAGTCCTGATCACAGTATCATAGAATAGCTGAGGTTGAGAGGGTTTTCTGAAGATTGTCTGATCCAAATTCCCCTACTTAGGCAGGGACACCCTGAGCAGTTTTCCCAGATCACATTGCACTGGCTTTCAAATATCTCAAAGGAGGGAGATACCACAACCTCTCCAGGCAACTCATGTGCTGTGATTTAACCTCATCAGACAGTGTAGTACCACACAGCTACTCACTCTCCCCACATAAGAGGGATGCGGGAAAGAACTGGAAAGATAAAAAACCCAACTCCTTGGGTTGAACAAGACAGTTTACTAGCTAAAGCAAAAGCTGCATGTAGAAGCAAAGCAAAGCGAAGAATTTATTAACTACTGATGGCCAGTTGCTTTCAGAAAAGCAGGGCTCATGATACATAGTACTTTTTTGGGAAGACAAGCATTCTCACCGCTTTCCCCTTCTTCAGCTTAGCTTTTATTTCTAAGCATGATGTCATATAGCATGGAATATCCCTTTGGTCTGTTTGGGTCAGATATCTTGATTGCATCACCTCTCAACTTCTTGTACACACCCAGATTTCTCATTGGCAGGGCAGCTCAAGAAGCAGAAGTCCTTGATTGTGTAAGCACTACTGAGCAATGGCTAAAAACATTGTTGTGTTATCACCACTATTTTCATCAAAAGTCTGAAACACAACATCACAGGAGCCTCTGCAAAGAAAACTAATTCTATCCCTGCCAAAACCATGGCACTGTGCCAGTGTTCATTCAACTGCATGGTAAAGAAGTGCTTCTTGATGCTCACAGTGAACCTCTTGTGCCCATTGCCTCGTCTGCTTCCTGAGCAGCTTGTCTCTGTCCCTTTTAATTCTCCCTTCAACTTTGACAACACTCCCTCCCTGAGTCTCTTCTTCTCTAGACTGAGGATTCCCGGGTCTCTCAACCTTTTTTCATATGAGAGTTGCTGCAGCCCCAGTGTGATCTTCATTGTTCTTCATTGGACCAGTAGTTCCATACCCTTCTTGAAACTCTGAGAAACTTACTACAAGGAGATCCTAGACATTAATCTTTTTCCTAATTAGTTGGATGAGAATGGTCCTAATTCCTGATGGAATAAATCCAATGAAAGTTTGGGTGCAGTCTGAGTAAAATAACTGTGAGAGAAGGACGTATTTTTTTTTAATGCAAATGTGTTTTGTAAACAACTGAGTATGCATGACTCTTCATACCTTTTCTCAGTTGCTAGATACTACCTATTTCTTTTATTTAAGTTAATAATGAGTTTAAAATGACCCAAAGTCCAGAAAAACTTGTTTCTGAGGGTTTGCTTCTTCCTGCAGTTGTAAATTGAAGATTAGTTTTCTGTTGTGTAGTGTATAACTGAGTGACTGAGATGTTTTATAGGACTCAAGCTCTCAAGTTTTGTTATTTCCACAACTTCCATTAGGAAAAATAAAAACAAAAAATCTCTATACAGATTATAATTTGGAATTTTTCCTGGATTTTTCAGTAAGTTTCATGCCAACATTCTCAGCTTAATTTCAATGAAGCAGTTTATTTAAGTCTCTAGGAAACACATCATTAACCAACTATACACAAATGCAATAATTCATTGTTTGTCAGATTACATACGATTATTTTCTTGATTAGCACACTGGGAAATTGACTAAATATTGTTGGAACTAAAAACATGAATTTTCTGATCTCAGTGGTGAAGACATAAAGAGACAACAGACCATAAACCTCTAAAGATCAAGTCTGATGGAAAATTAATATATGCTGAATTCTATGAGGGCTCCTCTGAAAGTAATGCATCCTATTTTATTATGTTGGCCCCACAATGTTAGAGGCGGATGTTAGTGGTATGGTACCAGGCACTGAACCTTCCCACCAGTATTATTTTAAATTTTGTTGCTGTGTGACAGATGGCAGCAGAGGGGTGGCCTGACAAAATGGCGCCTGATATGGAAGTGCATATGAAGAAAATGTGAGTCATTGAATTCTTCCATGAAGAAATAATGGAAGCCAAACAGTGAACAGTGATGGTGGTTGGCAAATTTCAGCAGCAGCAACAGCAATATGAAAGACAAGGCTCATTACAGATGGACATGCACAGATGTCACACTCTTGTTCATTGCTGGTGAAAACACACAGCAAATGATGGTAGGTATGTTAAAAAATAGTGTTTTGTAGGCAAGAATTTGTTCTGTCAAACAGTGATATCTGTTGTAGTTTCCATGGAAATAAGTAGGAGGTGTTACTTTTGGAGAGATGGTAAAATGGACACATATTATAGAAATGATTTTCAAGTAAGTGGTACAGTGACATGATCTAGAGAAAATCTGCAAGCACTGTGATCTAGAATGATCTATCACCTAAAATTTGCTTTAGACTTGCTCTGCTAGTTGTATTTTATTCCAGAGCATTTTGCTTCCTCATATAAGCTATGTAAAGACCAATATATTTTGTTAAGCACAGTTTTAGTATTGTTACAAATTGTCCTTCACTCTGCCACTCTGAGGAATCTGATGGCATTTATTACTGTTCACCCTGTTTTGTCTAGTTCCATCCTCAATTCATTAAATAGACAGAGAGGTTGGATGTCCTGTAAAGGATATATATTTTTATCAGCCTCTCATTTTGGCAGAGAATTGTACTTTTTTTACATTTTCTGCTCATATGTTTCAATATATTTTTTTTCTTTTTCTTTTTTTTTTTTTCCTTCCCTTCGAACAATATGAACTGAATAGGTCTAGATTATTTATTTTTTAATTGACTTTTTAATATATATTTACTGTAGCCAGCTTTTCTCACTCAGAGGTGTTGTTAGTTTATGTTTCAAGCAAAAGTAGCCAGTAAGTAAAAATCTAGTAAATTTAACATGAACTTACTATGCAACCTTCTTAAAATTCTAAATTAAAATCAAGCGTTTAATTAATGCATATCTCTATAAACTCTCTACAGTCTCAGCTCCTGCAGCATATCTTTGTACTTTTCTTGTAAACTACTTCCATGGCACCTTCAAGTCTCCCTTCAACACTGTACTTTCATCTTCTTTATCATGCTTACTCCTTCTGTAAATGCCCATAGACAGGCATTCATCTGTGTGTATCTTTGCTGTGATTATGCTGCTAGAGATCTAAGAATTTCCTTACTTTCATGCTCTTTCTCAAGGACCACTGGACTATGAGTTAATGTCTGAGCTGCTATGTCTCCTGTAGGGTGCATAAAATTTTGAATGATATTTGAAATTCTGTCTACTGTTACTGTCATTTAGTCACAATACAATCCTTACATATGATGCTTTGAGTGCTATGGAAACATTCCTCATATGGAAGTGTTCTCCGAAGAGTTATTTTGTAATAAAAATGAATAGAAAGGACAAAGACATCTATTTGAACACAAACATAATTTTAAACTCACACTTCACCTCTATTTCTAAACTCAACATTTGGCACTAAGCAAACCATACAGGATGAAAATAAAATGATGTAAATAGAAGGCATTTGATACTCATCAAAGAAAGCTTGATGTTAGGTACAATAAGCTACAGAATCATAGAGAGATTCTTCAAGCAGGAACCTCTGAAGATCAGCAATGACTAGTTAGAGCAGACTGTCCAAGAAAATATCCAGTCAGGTTTTGAATATTTCCAAGGATAGAGACTCTACAGTCTCACTGAACAACCTATTTCAATATTTGATCACCTTAATTAAAAAAAAAAAAAATAGTTCATTTGTTCTTCTTATGTTTCACTGCTATTTCTTGTTTTAAAATTTGATTATTGCCTTTTGTCTATAGCAACGAGACTAGTCTGCCTCCAAATTCTTTACTCCTTCATCCCCCAAATCAGGGATTTATATATGCAGATCTCTGTGAGCTTTCTCTTGTCCAGGATGAAGAGTTCCATCTTTCTCAGTCTTTTCTCATAAAATAATTGTTCCAGTTCTTTCATCATCTTAGTGGCCCTTTACTGGACTTGCTTCTTATGCTGGGGTGCTCAGGGCAATGTAGTTGTGAAGTCACTGGTGCTGAATAAAGGGAACGGATCAACTCCTTCGACCTGCTGGAAACACCCGTTGTAATGCAGCATAGGACACTTTTAGCCATCTATGCCATGAAGGCACACTGCTGTTTTCTGTTCAACTTGTTTTTCTCCAGTGCCTCAGGTCCTTTTTCCACAAAAATCCTTTCCAGATTATCAGCCACAAGCGTTTACTGGCTCACAAGGTTATTCCTCACCAGGAATTTCCCTTAAAATGTGCATTTCACTTTTGATGAATTTAAATTCCTACCTGTACAGCTCTCCAGCCTGTCTCTCTGGATGGCATCACACCCATTGTCAGCCACTCCTTCCAGTTTTGTGTTATCTGCCAAATTACTGAGAGCGTATGCCATCACATTGTCTGAGTTATTAATGAAGAATTTAAACAGTGTTGGCTTCAGTATCAATCCTTGGTGCACACTGCTGGTGACTGGCCTTATAATGAACTGATTCTGCTGATAACTACTCAAGACCCTCAACATCACACAACAATCACTGTGTGTCCGTTTATACACATTTAGCTAAATATTTATTATCACTTCCCATGTCACAGTGAAATTTAGTTTTCTACAAGAAATTGATATCAAATTTACAAGACTTTAAAACCCAATTAATCATATGTGAAATATCTAATTGCACACAATTATTTGTAATGTTTTTAATATAATTATGGAATAATTGTCATCATAGGGGACTCACTTCTGAGGGGAACAGAGGACCTGATATGCTGCTCAGACCCATCCCACCAGGAGGTGTGTTGCCTGCCTGGTGCCCAGGTGAGAGATGTTGCAAGGAACAGACTCATCTGTTTAAGCCTTCCAATTACTATCCGTTACTAGTTTTCCACATTGGAAATGAAGAGGTAGGCAACAGAAGTTCTCGGGCGATCAAAAGGGACTTCAGGACTCTAGGAAGACTACTGAAGGGATCTGGAGGGCAAGCTGTGTTCTCCTCTGTCCTCTCAGTTGGTGACTGGGATCCGCACAAAAGGAGGAGGGTGGACACACTGAATGAATTGCTTTGCAAATGGTGTCACACTTAGGGCTTTGGGTACTATGGTTTGGGATGCAGTCTTGAGAAAAGGGGAATGTTGACAGTGGACAAGAGCCGACTGACTAGAAGGGCCACAAATATTCTTGGGAACAAGCTGGCTAGGCTGGTTAGCAAAGCTTTAAACTAGATATGATGGCAGACGAGGGTGTAATGGGTGACAGAGAAGTGTGTGGGAATGCTGACACCTTGGGAGGCAGTAAGGGAAAACCTCAGACTTTTCCTGGAAATATTAGTGATGGCTCCTCCAAAAAGGCAACAAGGCCAATAGCTAAGTAGAAGTGTCTCTATCCCAGTGTGTGCAGTATGGGAAATAAACAGGAGGAACTAGAAATGCTGGTGCAATTGGGAAAATATGACCTAATTGCTATCACAGAAGCATGGTGGGATGAATCCTGATTGAGGACTACAGGCTTTTCAGAAGGGACAGACAGGGTAGGAGGGGTGGTGGAGTTGCCCTCTATGTTGGGAAGCGGATAGATTGTGAAGAGCTGTGTCAGAGAAACAGCCATGATCAGGTTGAGAGCTTGTGAGTAAAAATCAAGGTTCAGTCCAGTAAAGGGCATCTAGTGGTTGGGGTTTGCTACAGGTCACCTGAACAGGGGGAGCCTGTTGATGAGGTGTTCTTGCTTTAGCTGCAGGAGGAGTTGTACCCACGGGCTCTTGTCCTGATGGGGGGTTTCAACTACCCATAGCCACCATTATATTCAGCTGACTGTCCTTCAGTACACCAGGGTCTCTTTCCGTCAGGCAGCTTTCCAGCCACTTTTCCCCAAGCCTGTAGGGCTGCCTGGGGTTGTTGCAACCAAAATGCAGGACCTGACACCTGGCCCTACTGAAACTCATATGGTTAACCTTGGCCCATCAATCCTGTCTATCCAAGTCCCTCTGTAAACTGAAATTGAACTTAGTTAATTGAAATTGATTGAATTAAAATTGAACTGTAAAAACTGAATACTTCCAAGCAGAAAAGTTGGCGTACTTTGACTTTCATTAATGCTTGCTTTATGTTTACAGGCACCAAACAAATAGTGGATGGAGCACAATGATGTGGTGGTTGGTAAATTTCAGCAGTGCTGAGAGCAAGATGAAAGACAAACCATGTTCTGTACGTCCATCCAGATTTTTATGAGTGCAGCATGTTGGCTCTTTTTCCTCGCTGACAGAAAAGCATAGCTAATGACAGTGAGTAAGATGAAAACTAGTGTTTTGTAATTGAGAATTTGCTCAATAATTATGTTCTTTGTATCTGTTGCAGTTTCCATGGAAAGAAATAGGAGGCAATACTTTTGGAGCAATCTACATGTCTAATCACGATAGCTTGTATAATTTTCTCTTCTTCTTGCTTTAAAATGTTGTACTGAGTATGCAAAAATAGTTACAGTAAGTCAAAAACAAATTACAAACTGTTCATTCATGTTAAAATTTGAAGTTTAAAATAACATTATTTATTTTCACATTTAGAGTACTTCCTATGAGAATTTAGGAATATAACAAGTAGGAAAAATCTTTGTGTTTCAGTAAATGATGCTGAATAAGGCAATATTTCTATCTCAGGTTCTCCTGGGTCTTACACTCTTGATTTCTCAGATTCTTACACAGGAAAAGAAAGGATAATATGAACTTGAAAAAGAGTTTTCTAAATTCAGTCCATAGCTAGTGTGAAGCAATACAGATAGAATTACACCAGCAATGACTTACTGCACTATAGACCTTCAGCATTGTTTTCTCATCACTGAAGTAAAATGACTAAAATATTTTGTATAAAAATAGTCAGCAATTTCTTCTTCAAAGAAAATTTAGAACTGTAGGTTTTCAGACAAGACATTTTACTAATAGAGTTTCTTCTGTGAGAACTACAAGTGAAGGTAATTGAAGTACTGCAATGTAACAGATGCACGCCACTTTTACATTCAGTGAAATTTAGGATAATTTAGTTAAAACTTAATACTGAAAATGATGGCCGAATTGAACCATGATTTCAGTTTAAAAATTCCTGGAATATAGGAATGGTATTCCTGGAATATGGTGGTTTGACAGAAAGCTGAAATAGTTTTTTGGAGAGATGGTTCAGTTTAGAATTTTACATTACAGTGCAATGCAATTTTCCTATCTTTTTTAGGAAACCTTCTCTGTATAGCACAACGGTACACATTTCAGCCACCAAAGATGTATTTAAGGAAAAAAACAAAAGACAAAAAACAAAAAAACAAAAAGCAAAAAACAAGCACTGAGCAAAGTAGTTTTACTTACATTCCTTTTTTTATCACCACTCCTTTGTCTCCCAGAATTTAGATGTACTACTCAGTGAAAGTGAGTAGCACAGTAGACATGTTCTTACCTTTTCAGGCAATATTAGCTAACAATTCAGATAATCTCTGACCTCACTAATCAGTACGTCAGAATAAACAGGCATGTGAAAAGCTCATTGTGTACAAAGTAAAGGAGCATTGTTCTATAAAGCAAGCATCTAAAATTAAAACCATGCATATATATCATAGCTACTATTGTATATGCCAGTTCTTGTTAGATAAAACTAAAAACTCAGACTGGAATCTCAAAGTCTGACTAGCATATTTGGTCCATCTGTCACTTTTACTATTCTGATAATTTTATGCTAATATGGCTTCTTTTTAGGTCATTCAAACTCATGATTTTCTTTCCCAAGTGGATGTAAAATTTATATTGCTGCTTCCAGGAGTTTGAAAACCTGGACTAAGACAAATCTTTGCTCGACCTGCCAGAGATTAGCAGAGTACCGCAGAGAGCAAAAGTTGATGGTGCTGTACATCTGTGCATTCAGCATTCAGTGGCACTAAGCCACTACTCTCTTTTCTGCATGACCAACTGACTAATTGCTGTACTTGGCCTTTTTGAGTCCCTTCAATTAATGCAAAGTGCATTGTACACAATGATGTAGTCATCCACACAGAACAGAGTCTGGTCCAGAATTAGGCTCCAAGTCCCAGAAGCACCTGTTAGAAAGTATCCAGATGGCCTGGTCTTTGTGGGAAGGTGTCAGGAATTGACTTATCTTTCTTACTTTCAGTTTAAGGTCATAAACATGATTCTTTTGAAGCAGAAAGTCAATCACGTTTAGTAGGAAAAGGAAAGAAAGGAACTTGAGGATAAATGCAGAATCTGCTATGTTCGTAAATCTTAATAACCCAGTGGAGCTTGTTATCATGTTCTAGGAAGGCAAACAGCCTGTGATTACAAAGCAGCCTACAGTGTTATTAGATAGATTTATTTAAACACAGCTGTAAACCGTAAAATATGAAATATTTAGTGATTGTAAATTCCACACTGTAAATTCAAACTTGAATCTCCAATCAGCTATTTTGTTTTGGTTTTGTTTGAAGGTAATAAAAATATTGCTTACCTTTCACTCACTTCTTTATGGATGTAATTTATTTGAGTTTATAACAGATTCACTTTCTAACACTGCATTGTTTTATTCATGACTGTTTTCCTTTGTTTTAAATATAACATTTGAGATTAGTGACTCCATTGTCAAAATCCATAGACTTCAAAGACCATACTCATCGCTAATATCAGGATAATTAAGTTCAAATCATGCCTGATTGTGTCCATAATCTAGCTTTCTAGTGCTTTCTATTGCTTATATCTAGGAGAGAAGATAAAAGATCATCATTTAGTTTAAAAACAAAACAAAACAAAAATCTATAAAATCCATATGCAGGGAGTTGTCATAATTAATTGGCTTACAACTTCTCTCTCAATTTGTATATTTATTTTTCTCATATTTAACTGTTTGAAGTATTTCATCAATACTTCAGTTAGAATTCCAGGAAAATATGTTATGAATTTATCCATAAAGAATGTGATTTTATACTGAAAACAGCAACAACTTACCAGCTGTCAGTACCAAACACCAGCAAAACTTTGCAAACCATTTTAGTAACACTACCTTCTACATTTTGAAAGTGCTTTCTGACACTGAAATGATTGAATTAGACCTTCTCTGTTCTTGTTTCCTACTTTAAATAAATCAAGAAACTCAAACTTTAAAAAGGCAATTCCCTCTACTCTTCAGATAGAGAACTCTTCCTCCACAATTCTTATGAAAAAGGATCTGCCTTTTACAGAATTTTTTCTACTGATTTTTTTTTTTCATGTCTCTGACTGTAAACTTAAGAGAACTAGATGGACTGTACATCTAAGTCATATGGAATATAACCTGTAACCTTTATTTTCCTGCATCATCTATATATCTTTTCTACATTTACTTTTTACAGTTGCAGAGACAAAGACAACTCTGAGCAAGCATAGAGTTCTAGAGTATCTCTTGAGTATGCCATAATGTATTAAAGGGTTTAGTATATTTTCTACTCCTGCATAAAGAATACAATTTCAACATAATAAACAAATATCTGAGAGAGGGTCCAGGTCATTTCTGAAAACATATTTAAGTGGTTGTTAACAACAGTGATACATTCTTAAATATGCACTTTGTACTATAGATTATTATTTGATATGCAAAGATAATATTAAAAATACTTCATTTCCAGAACTGTTAAGATTATTATTATTATTACTGTTATTATTATTATTATTATTAATGTTCAGAATGCATAACTATGTTTCCGTTCAGAGCCTACGTTAATTTCTAGCTGTTTGGGGGTGTGGTTGGTATTGGAGGAAGTACAGGTACAGTGTAACAAAGGAAAAGAATATGAAAACTGTGTTTTGGTGACTGTTCTTGTGTCAGAACTTGCAGTAAGCATTTCTCTGTCTCTTTCTGATGCTCAAGCATATTTAGAGGGATATTGCTATGGATATTGCCAGTTTCTCAGTGTATCTCACAGGAGAGACAGATGAAACATATATCTGGAATTTATTTCATTTGCAGCTTTGTACTTATTTTATGTACTGTAAAACACATCTTAAAATGCTTAGTCCACTCCTGGTTACCTGATATATTTCTGGCCCTTCTAATGAAGAAGTGCCCCATCTTATAGCATATTTTTGTGTATATGGCAGCTAAAGATATAAATTTTTACATGACAAGGTTTTGTAACTTGGGTGGCCTCTGGGAGAAAAAACTGGAGCTGTCCAGTACTGGACACTGCTGGGTCCAGCTGGCTCTAATGACCCCACGACAAAGCAGGGGTGAACCCAGCAGCCTATGTGGTGGTGCCTCATGGGTGTATTCAGGGAGGGTTAAAAAATACATACAGCAACTGTGCAATAAAGGGCTCTTAAAGTCTCAAATTAATCTTTAAAGATGTGCCAGCTCTGTTCAATTCCTTTGTCCCTGAAGACAGCTTCCCAGGGGACCTCTCCCACTACTTCATTAAAAAGTTGGAAGTTTGCTCCTCTGAAGTTCAAGGTCCTGACTTTGATTTTTGTCAAGCCCATATTTCTTGATTTCAGACATTCAAATAGGGTGTGATCACCACAGTTTAGACTGCCTCCAATCTTAATCTCTTTAATGATCTCTGAGTTGGTGAGCACCAAATCCAGAAACACTTCACCTCTGGTTAGTTTATTTAAGAGTGAGATGAAGAAGTTGTCTTCAGTGCATTCCAGGAGCCTTCTGAATAGTTTATAGCCTGAGACACAGAGAAGAGTTCTTGGAAATTCCAAGAGAGGAATGTGCAAAAGCTCAGAAGGGTTAACCACTCCTAGTGAAATCTAATCTCAGGTAAAACCTGAATTATGTACCTTGATAATATGAGTAAATTCAATATCAAGGTACTTCCTTTAACCAATTAACTAATATTGTTCAAAATTCACTAATAAAGTGTACACAACCAAAGTCTTTTTTACCTGTCACTGAAAAATAAGCTTTGGTATATTAAATAACAAACAAGATGACTTTGTAATGCATACTTGAACGCAAGTTTACTGCTTACTGATAACTCATACCTCCTTAATATACTTAATATAGTTTGCCCAGGATAAAATAGCTATGGTACTTTTGATCTATTTTTCACTGAAAGTGTATTCCAGTCTGTAATTCTGACCATTATGTTCTGAATATTCTTCACTGGGGTAGGGCTTATTCTCCTGCAGAAGACAGCAGCCTATGTCTTGGACAGGTACACTTATTCTGAGTAACGAAATGGCTGGGCCCAGAAGGTGGTGGTAAATAGAGTTAAATATGACTGGTGACTAATTATGAGTGATGTTCCTCAGGGCTGGATGCTGTGGTCTGTTCTGTGGTCTATCCTTATTGATGACCTGGATGAGGGGATTGATAGAACCTTCAGTATGTTTGCAAAACACACCAAGCTGGGAAGAAGTGTCAATCTGCACAGGGGTGAGAAGGCCCTTCAGAAGGATTTGGAGAAGCTGGATAGCTGGGTTGAGGTCAATAGGATAAAGTTTAACAAGATCAAATGCAGGAGACCTTATTGCACTCCACAACTACCTGAAATGAGACTGTGGCGAGGTGGGGGTTGACCTTTTCTCCTGTGTAACTAGTGATAGGTCTAGAAGAAACAGCCTCAAGTTGTACCAGGGGAGCTGCAGCTTGGATGTTAGGAAAAATTTCTTCTCTGAAAGAGTGATCTGGTGCTGGAATAGGCTATGGTGGTTAAGTCACCATCCCTGGAGGTGCTTGAGAAATGTTTAGATGTTCACAGAACTTCCTACTGCAGTGCTTGTGTCAGATTGTGTAATCGCCATACGAAACAAGGGAGACTAAGTTCATCCTGTGATCAAAAGATGTGCACCACACAATGTAGGCCTGAAGATAATGCTATATGTTCAGCACAGTGCAGCATAGCACACACCTGGGCCTATTCAGGTTAACTGTTATGTGGATCACTAACTACTCAATATCAAACTGTCTTCTAATCAGGATCATTACACAAGATATCTGTGAACATGCACACAGAACATATTGTAAAGAACAATAGTTGCAGTTCTTCTGCAACTTCTGCAGTTGCAGAAAGGGCTTAAAAAGTCAGGACGTTTAATTCTAGAACACAATCCACCACTTTATGATTTCAGACTATGGTTATAATTTCCTGGTATCTCAAATAAAAGCACTTAAGTTAGTATTTTAGTAACATTTTTCTTCATTCATGAATTGAACAGTGGCAGGCAATCTTCTCAAGCACTGATCATCTAACTTGTTATACTCAAACAAGGGTCTTTGATATGTTTTTTGATCATGGACATAATTCAGAAGAGGACTCAGGCCATGGAGTAATTTCAACAGTAGTTCTTGTTTAGGAAGGCCAGAGAATTTAAGGCTGTCATCATTGGCTGCGACGCTAGTTTGTCTTGATGCTAGCTCAGATTGCTTGCATAGATGAAATTCATTTTCCCTGAGTCTTAACTTATGAAGTTAATGAAGTTATGAAGTTAAGTTTATGAAGTTAAACTTTATGTATTGTGATAATATCACAATTTTTCCTCATATTTTACAGGGATACAAAGTGAACAACCTACATTTGTAAATTCAGCTCTGTGCCTACGTATGTTTGTGAAGAGGAGTCTCAGATAAACAAAAACTGAGTTGTAAGAAGGAATAGTATAAAGTAAATAGTATAAAGCATCTCTCCAACGAAGAGAGGCTGAAGGAATTGGGCTTGTTCAGTTTGAAAAAGAGAAGGATGTGGGAAGATCTCATTGTGGCCTTCCAATATTTAAAGTGAGCTTATAAACATGAGAAAAATCAACTTTTTACACTGGTGAATAGTGATAGGACAAGGGGGTATGGTTTTAAACTACAGAAAGGGAGATTTAGATTAGATTTATATTTAGTAAGGGTGAAATTATTTACTGATATAATGGTTAGGTGCTGGAACAGGTTGCCTGAGAGGTTGTGGATGCCCTGTTCAAGGAGATGTTTAAGGCCAGGTTGGATGGAATCCTGGGCAATCTTATCTAGTACTTGATCTAGTGGCTGGCAACTATGCCTGTGGCAAGGTGTTTAGAACTTAATGATCCTTTAGGCCTCTTCCAACCCAAACCATTCTATGCCTCTATGAAAGTTCTGGTGAAGAAAGGTTTTCTTTACTTTTTCAGACTGAAGTGCTGCCATTAAAGATGCTTTCTTTTTGATGAACTTTTTGATGATGTTTCTTTTTGATGGAAGCTATGTGGTTGGTCCTGGCTTAGGATGCAAGTAATTCCATTTTTAGTTATCTTTCCATACAGCAGTTCAAGAACATCATTAAGTCATCAAGAATAGCTGCAAAACATCTTGGAAAACTTCTCTGATTTTCTATGTGTTTCTTTTTTATGTTGTTTTTCTAAACTTTTTAAACAAATTCAGTCTTCAAAGGCATTAGTCTTACTCTCCTGGGAAAACCAGTGTTTTAAAAAGGAGATATCACATTGATGACATTAATAGCTGGGGCAGAATAGACTGCATCTGATTATCAAGATTGAATGATAGCATTATCTAGATGACATAAAATGCCTGGATCCAAAAATAGTTCTACTTCCAGTACAAAATGTTATACATTTTGTTGGTATGTTATTATACCTTTTTGTCAGAATATTAATCATGAGGGTGACACAATGTCTAACCAATTTGCTATTTTTGGCTCCTATTTTTCCTTATTACATATAACCTGCTCAACATAGTTCTGCACATGGAAAATAGTTTATTTGGTAATAAATTAATTACCTTTCCTACTAAAGGAAGTACATAGCAATGCATCCAGAGTCTTGCTGAAATTTTGAACTTGAATTTGTTCAGAAACATTTAACTCAAAGCAGTTCTGATTGAACCAGAACTGCTGCTTTTGCACAATTCGTTACATCTGCTTATTTTTTCTTCTGTCAGAGGCTTGGATCTGTAATAACTTCAGTGATATCACACCTGTATTACAGTGCGGTGTAATTCAGTACACTGAATTTCAGTGTACTGAAATTCCTGTACTCAGCACTAGTGAGGCTGCACCTCGAGTACTGTGTCAGTACAGTACAGTTTTGGGCCCCTCACTGCAAGAAGGATGTTGAGGCCCTGGAACGTGTTCAAAGGAGGGCAACAAAGCTGGTGAGGGGTCTGGAACACAGGCCATATGAGGAGAGGCTGAAGGAGCTGGGAATGTTCAGCCTGGAGAAGAGGAGGCTCAGGGGAAACCTCATTGCTCTCTATAACTTCCTGAAAGGAGGTTGTAGTGAGCTGGGGGTCGGCCTCTTCTCTCGTGTCATTAGTGATAGGACCAGAGGGAATGGTTTCAAGCTACGGCAGGGGAGATTCAGGCTGGACATTAGGAAGTATTACTTTTCAGAAAGGGTGGTCAGGCACTGGAATGGACTGCCCAGGGAGGTGGTGGAGTCACCGACCCTAGGGGTGTTCAAGGAAAGGCTGGATATTGTGTTGAGGGACATGGTTTAGTGGGAGCTATTGGTAATAGGTGAACGGTTGGACTGGATGATCTTTTAGGTCTTTTCCAACCTTGGTGATTCTATGATTCTATGATGCCATCATCAGCACACTGTGCCATTTTGAAAGGTCACCTTGTAGGCTTTGAAGTTGTGCCACATATGAAGTCCAAACAGCTTTCTAAAGAGAAGTCTTTACCTATGAAGACTTTGTAGCTTGGAAACAAGCATGCTGTCTGGACATAGCTTGTGTTATTTGATCTTCTTAGTACTATATGCAGATACCTAGATTATAGCCCTACTTGTGCAAACTAAGTCAATGTGAGTCATCCTCATATAATCACTATTTACAGAGATAGAAATCCTGATATTCAGGGAGACCTTGGGAAGCAACTGAGGTTAACCTCTGTTTTCTGTCAGTTATTACTAAAAGTGTAGTATAATGAATAATGCAAATGTATAACCAGGGTGCCATCTTAGGTCCCATAGGCTTACATACCTGGCTGATTCCTGCCACCCACAGATGGCTCAATTTTCCTGCTAGTTCTGCACTGTATCTTTTTGCTCCACAGACATGCTGAATACATTTTAGCAATTTAAGTGGTGTTATATGGCTACATGACAGCACCCAAACTGTTTACCTTAATTTACTGTATGAAATATTGCAGCTGTGGAATTATCATAGTGAAGTTTCAAAATCTAAGGAAATATGAACATTCAAGCAGTGACAGGTAATATTCTAAAGTTTCACAGAATCCATTTAGTTTGAAAAAGTCTGCTGAAGTTTGAATATGTTAGCAAATGTTATCTCAGCCCTGTAAGGCAGAAGAGCAGGATGGAAATCTCAGTGCAGTCTCCTCTAAAATGGTTAACATATCAAACACTTGTCAACATGGCTTATTTATTTATTCATTCATTCATGTATTAACTAAAAGCTCTCTACTGACAATCTCGCTTTCCTCTTCTTGCTCTTACTGGCAGCAGAAACAATGTTAGTTTCACCAAGTGGCCAAACTCTGCACTTTATTTAGTTTCCTTTATGTGTCCTATACGTGTTTTTTATTTTTTTCTCCATTTATATATTTATTTTATTTTTAAATTGTTTGACCTATTGAACCCTTGAGTGGCAGTCATTGTCAGCTATCATGCATTTTACCAGTGGAAATATGTCTCATGTAATGTAATCCTCATTGCAAAGTGTCCTCCTTAAAGCTATAAAAACATATGATGCAAACATGAGATTTTTTTTTTTAATTATTATCATACTGAACAAAGGAGCACTGCAGTAGAAAAGACACAGAGGAGCCTTTGAACCACTCTGATCCACTCAATGCTTCCCAGAAAAGCCAAAAGTTTAGACAACCATATATTAGTGCATCTTACTACTCTAAAACTACACAGTTATGGATGAAACATGACAGAATAATGTCAATCTGCCTTTCTTTTCAGATTGGTTTTGTATTTATCTCCAACAGCTTAACATTTCATAGCTTTTATTTAATGCTTTTTAAATTATGCTATAGCACAAAAATATAATGATTGAATTACAGAATATTTCAGGTTGGAAGGACCTCTGGAGGTCATCTAGTCTCACCTTCCTGATCAAGAAGGTACACCTAGAGGTGATTTCTCATGGCAATATCCACACAGCTTTTAAATATCTTTTTAAATATCTTTTTTTTATCTCCACAAAATCTCTGAGTGACCTGTTCCATTACTTAGTCACCTGAACAGTTTTTTGATGTTTAGATGGGACCTCTAGAGTTCGAGTTTATGCCAGTTGTCTCTGGTCCTGGCACTAGGCACCATGAAAAAGTATGGCACCCTTCTTTGGGGAGTTTATAGACATGGATAAGATACCTCAGAACCAACATAAGAGTGAATTTGTTTAAATTTGTTAATGGGCAATAGTTTAAAAGAAATTAGATGTTCCATAATAAATCCCATAAAATATGTTAGGATCTGAAAAAATGTGATCAAGATCTGAATTGACTTAATTTGCAGTGCATGAATTCTGTGGCTGCTAGAGTCCTAATATCAAAACATAGTCCATGTGGCTGCAATGATAGTGAGTGAAATGGACATAGATTGCTCCAAAAATAATGCCTCTTTTTCATTTCCATTTGAAGTCATAACAGATAAAACAAGCATAATAATAATATTTGATAGTCTTTTCTCAGCTACTAGTATTCTAATTAATAATTTATAATTATTTTTTTTAATTTATTAATTACTAGCATTCTAATAAATACTAGTATTCAACATAATCACCACCTTCAGCTATGTGCTTTTGGAAGTGATATGCAAGGGCTCTCTGTCACTGCTAAAATGCACTATTCACTTTTTTACTATGTTAACATCCTCTGTTTGGTCTCCATAAATGTTGAGTGAACAACAGTGAATGCCAAGGGTGCAAATTTTTCCATCTGTAGGAATTTAGTTACACATCTTTGCATCATACACACTTCCATGTCAGATGCTATTTTGTCAGGCTGCCCCTCTGCTGACATCTGTTGCACAGCATCAAAATGTAACAGAATATTGGCAGAGAGATTCAGTGTCTACTGCCATACCACCAACATCTGCTTCTGACTTCGTGAGTCAACATACTGAAATAGAAGGCATTACTTTCAGAGCAGCTTTTATATAATTAGAATTAATTTTAATTAGAAATAAAAAATACATGTTTAGTTGTATAATTTTATTGAATTGTAAAGTACTTAAATCTAGTAGAATAACTTATACTAAAATATACTTTCAAGGCATATCAGAAAAAAAAAGCATTCTGCAAAATCTTTCCTTCCTGTTCAAAATCACTACCTAATATCAGAAGGTTATAATGTGGTGCATCTCTGTAAATACATTATTGATTATTATAGGCCTGAAGAACAAAATACTTCTGTTCACATGTTATTTATACAACTACAATTATTTTATTTATTTTTGTTTAATGTGATTTTTTTTCCCTTTACAAAGAACAGTAATTACAAGATGCATAAATGGTATATGTATTTCTATAGCTATTTTTTAAAATATACTTTTATTCTTTTAAACCATATAAAATAGTTTTGAGTGATGGTATGCTGATAAGCAGAGTCACTAACTGATAATAAATCAAAATTCAGAGTTTTGATGCATTCAGCTCTAATCTTTAAAGACATAAAATCATTTTGCACATGTGTGAATAATTCTTAATAGAAATTGAATGTGATGCAAGGAATTTTATCTATTATCTACAGATCACATAATACATTCATTCTTATAATTTCTTGAGTTGAGTAAGATACATGACTTTCTGTCAGTACTTTTAAGTTTTTTTGTCCCTACTGTCCTCTTTTGAAAGAGAAATAAAATAGAATGAACAAAGTTTTATGAAAGCTAGGATCTTTTAAATATATCTTACTTTGGTTACTCTTCCACTGAATAAACAGAATCTGCTATACAAAACATTGTATTCTTATTTTGTTCTCATAACTTGCAACCTTTTTTTCTGTGTGAAACTATATTAGAAAGTGAGTGAATCACAATGGTAGATCTTAGACTTTAATGTAACTATCAAATTTCTCAAACTCTAGACAACCATATCCTAGAGAGTCTGTACAGATTTTCATCATTTGGAATTGCCATAGAGAACTCAATTACTCTCAATATCAGAGACATTGAGAATAGCTTATTCATAAACAACTACTGCAACACTTCTTTATCAAGTAAAGTAAAAATGAGCGAATAGCAGACTTAAGAAAAAATTTAATGTGAAATGCAAAAGGTAGAAATCTGATAACAATTTGATGTACACCACAATTTATTTGAGAAATTGAAGGTAGCATAGGGTGGTTTGATTTCAGGTGATCCTGTCACTTTACATCTTAATAATCTCACCACCTTATAACGTAATTTGACCTGCATGGGAAAAAAGATCAAAATACAAGAATTATTGTGTTAATTCAAAGCATGGCTTCAAAAAAAGTGTAAGGAAATGGAAAACAGATTTTGAAGGTCAAATTATTCCACAGAATAACTCCATTGATGCCAATGGAATTATTATGAGTATGCTTAGGCTTTCCTATCACAGGTGCTATCAGGAGAAGAGAGAAACAGTTTTACAGAGTTTCTAAGTAAGTTTCATCTCATCTCTCCCATCTATTCTGTTCCAAATTAATTCACCATGTCTTCTTTTGCTGGAAAATGCATGAAAAACAAATTAACGTCGTGTTTCCTGAAACATTTGTCAACAGCATTTTTGAATGAAATATTTCCTTCCTAAAGAGATAGTTGATTAATTTGTTCATATTTAAACAAGAACTCAAGAGGCAGAACTAGAACACATCTTCGTTTTTTGGACTGTAAAACTTGGAATAGACAGCTATAATCTGAAAATGTCGAACAGACATGAAACCTCATCTGTAGCACATGGCATTGGCATGTACGGCCTTTGTATCTATATCTATTCAAACTACCTCTGTTAAAATTATTTTGAAAGATTTGAATAGTGGAATTTGAAGTATTCACTGGTATTGGTAAAAGCAAAGCTTGGGGAAAGATGATTTTCATTTTAAAACATCTCTGAAGACCTTAGTCCAGTTTACCAGCTCTGTAAATATTTACACATTGTGATTAAATACAGGACATGGCAAAATAGAAACTCTGGTACAAGTGAGTGCATTCCTCTCACTAAGCTTTTTTGTTCATTTCAGTACATAATACAAAAAGATACTTGCTGAAACAGCTTTCCCCAAATAGCTTGGTGCTTTTGTACTAAAACTGTGTATTGCCTAGAAGACCCCACAGTTCTCCACTGATGTTATCTATATTTATTCCAAATGAACTGATATGTTTACTATTTTCTCCCACTCCTTTGACTTTACTTGAGTATTCTTATTTTCTGATAGAAGCAACATAAATATTCTGACAAATATCACCAAGTATTTTCTTTCTGTACATATCTGTGAACCAGTTGTGAATATCTGTTTATATTTAGTAAATTCTTTCCCAATATATATTTTTTCTCTTAACCAGAAAGAGAATTGCTTTTGCAATGGAACTGAAAGAAATCACAAAAATCCAACGCATATTAACAAATAAAAGAGATGGCAAAAAATGCCATAAGAAGTGAGCTATTATTTCGAAATAAATCTGTGAAGCACAGTGCAAGGCAAAGACAAATTGTAAATGCAGTTATTTTATATATGCAATAGAACTAGTTCTAAAGGTTTATTGAAAATCGTCTGTTCAGTTACGCTTGCAGTACTGCACACCCAAATGCCCTGTATCTAATCATCACTCGGACAATTAGGTAGTATGCCTATGTATATGCATTTATGCAATTGCATATCAGTGTGGCTGAAAGTCTATGCTTTAAATGGAGTTCAGCATAGCCACAAGACAGTCAAGTGAAAAAAGTAGTCAGCTTGGTTCCTCTTAAGGAAGAGTAAAGACAACCTAGAAGAAAATATAAGAACTAACATTAAGTAGTGGATAAAAATAGTGGATAGCCACTATAGTCTTGAAAGTGGAAGATTTCTCATTTACAGAGAAAACACTTTAAAGGAGGAAGATGAGTAACAATGAGCTGTGGTGAGTTGTGATCAACCTTAAAACTTACACAACAAATATTTTTTTGAAACACGCCAGCATGCAGCATTATGGAAATGTTATCATAAACATAATATATTCCCTCTCATTTTTTATTTTTTTCTGTTAAGTTATAGTTAAGTAATAATATATGCTCTTTTGAGGCTCAGCAAGAGTTCAGCATGTGCTATTTCAGGATACTATCCCAGGATACCATGCTGAAGATAAAGAGTATGTGCTTTTGCATGTTACTGATGGACCACTATGTTCTACTAGATCTACTGATCTACTAGATCAGTGTGTGACTAGAATCTCTCAGAAATCACCTTAGCATGAGAAATCATAAGTTCTGTGAATTAGCCCTCATAATTTTTAAGTGTCTATAGAATGAGTAAGTTGCATACCTTTGTGTTAAGGTAGTGCTATCACTCAGCTATGCAAAAAATCTATCACAGGCCTCTGTGAAGTTGAAGATACGTGATGTCAAGCAGCTTTTAGTGACATGAGCTTGATGGTCATATGTAGGGACAAATGATGTGTTGCCCACCTTTCCCATGCATATCAGACTCATTTTTCAATAATGAGAAAAATCTGAAGAGAGAACTTTCAACAGAATGATTTCTATGTGAGAAGCATTCTTTTGTGCAGAGGAGGCTGCCACTTCTAGTTCACTGCTGGTTATCTTACCCAACGTAGAGGGATAATAAATGAATTTATCAATAGTAAATAGTTAAATATATATATATATATATATATATATATACATACTCATTATTAATATAATTATATATAATATATATATTTTATATATATATTTTTTTTAAAAATATATTATATATATATATATAATATATAATTAAATATATATATATTTAATATATATAAATAGAAATGTAATAGTAAATAGTAAAATAAACTTATCAATCATATGGGAGAAATCAGTGTCACTATAGGTAGAGTTCTAAACATATTATGAGTTAGAAGGCCACCATAAGAATCTTTTAGAGTATTAAAATAGATATGATAATGATAATGAAAGGATTATTTTCATAATAAGATGGCAAAGAAAGGATAAGCTGCCATCCTCTTTTTAAACATCATAGGGGGAAAGTGAATTAGGAGATGTAGGACATGTGGGGAACTATACAATGAGACAAGGCATTACAACATCTATCATGTTGTATTCAACAGAATTGCTAAAAAAATAATTTTGAAAATATTGAAGAAATATATAAATTCAATGGACAACAATCTTTGCAGTTTTTTTTTTTCTTTTTTAAAGAACTTAATAACAGATATGTTTCCTTCAAAAAGTAATTAAAAAAGATAATGTGTCTATTATTTTCTCACATTTAAAAATTAATCTTCTGAAAACAAAAATGTATTTTATTATTATTTTTAGAAACTTGAGGATTTGTTCTGGCTTAATGGCTTTCAAATGAAGAAAAAAAAAATAAAAAAATTCAAGTGAAAGTCATTATTATATTGCAAAATACCATATCTACCTTTATGACAAATGAAGAAATCACTTAAAGTCTAATTCTGAAGCCATGGAAACTAAGTGAAACAAAGTAACTTTATCACTGTCCATGTGTGAACTTTAGTTTAGCTGCTAAATATTCATATATTTAACTTACACTAACTATTGTGAAATAGTGAGAAAAAGAAGGGATTAAACTCTTCTGCAGAGTGACCGTGCAAATGGAATACTTCCCTAGACATAGATTGATTGTAGTAGGAATGTATATGCCTTTGACCCACCTAGGCACCTGCACTTGAGAACTAAATTTATGCATTTATGACTTGAAGTTGAAATCTACTTAAAGTTCCTAGAATTCAAATTTTGAAATTTAATTGAGTTAGCTTTTGATTAATATATACTTATCTTGTGGAACTAAAAATGTTGAAGGTAAATCTTCCATTTGTGGAGACAGCCTGGTTTGGTTTTTAAAGTTTGTTTGATTTCCTGCATTTAGAAGACTTAAATTTAATGACTGCCATAAACCATAAATACTGAAGTAGTTAATCTGATGTTCAAACTATAAATATACCAAGCATTTGTGGGTGCCAGATGAACAATATTCTATCCCTTTGGTTACCATACTATAGCTATAGAAAAATTTGTTAGAAGCCATATGTGTATCTTTCTATTTTATCAATTAAATGAAAAACTTCTATATTTCAACAGTTATCTATCATCCATACACATTAGCATACAATATTATCATTATTTATACACATGTTCATACACAGGCTTATGCTGGAAATATCTGAATAGCTGTTTCTCAATAGCTGATACAGAGCTCAATAAAGCAATTTGAAGTGTCAACTTAAATACTCCAAAAATTCTTTCAGTCAGTCCAATTTTTGATGTATAAGCTGAAGGATAATCAAGACTAGTTTAGATAGCAATTATTCAGTAAAATAAGTCTGAAATAGAAGTTAACTTTGCAAATGTTATATTTTCAGTAATCTTTTAGTCTGTTTAACAAAAGCAGCAGGCAACTTACTGCTATACTATCTAATCAAAGATGACACAAAAAAATGTCACTGTTACATAAAAGAAATATAGTAAAGTGAGAAACCATGAGTAAAAGGATGCTGTTCTTATGTTTGGTGGCTTTTCTGTTTTATCTGAACGGCCGCAAAGAGATGTAACAAAAACCCTTAAGATTTTTAAAGGGAGCAAATATCTGACTGTCTATAACAGCTGTGTTTAGGAACAGGGTGTTTGGAAGGCAGCACATATTTTTCCCCAGGTATGTTTCAGCTGCAATTTCACTAGAAGTTTCTTATAGCTGCTTGCTTTATAGTCTCAGAAATATTTAATTTTTTAAAATTTTTTTTTGGTGTGTGTGTATGTGTGTAGAGGGAATGATTATAGTAGTAGATCATGTTTCAGATATCAGAATTTAAACTCATTTAATTGCATATCAGACTATTCAAAAGTAGTTGTTCTTATTGTCACTACTAAACACACCAATTATGATTATTTTTAGATTCAGTATGAGTTAATTTCCATGAAATGTATTCAGTGCAATACTTTCCCTGTGTGGGAAAAGGCTTATTTCTTTCCAATTCCCTTAGTAAAATACTGAGTGCTACTTTTTGTAGCAGAAGGGAAATCTAGCCACATGGATTTTTTTTTATTCAGTTTCAGATGCATCCTGATGGAAATTTTTATCTTTCTGATGAGGAACATGTCACTTTTGTCTGAATTTCAGAATTAATAATGAGCTTAGTGTTCGATGAAAAAACATTTTATAAAACCTTTCACTCACAGTAATGTTCATAGTCTTTTCAGCAGTGTCTCTGATGAATAAATCATACTTCTAAGCTGATTTCACTGGATTCCAATGCTTATTAAATGAATGCACTGATGGATAGCAGTGTTAAGTAGTCTTTCCATGCTCAGCTCAGGAAGCATTGTGACGAGACAAGAATCATACGATTGAGAGAACAGAAATCACATCCTGTTGCAAGACCTGATGGTGGCAACACTTAGTTCCTGAGTTCATGATAATACTAATGAGTTAAATATTCTTATATTTAGATAGTTTCACTGTTATTTTCATTTTCTTTTGTGTAAATTTGAGGAAAGAAATAAGATTACTCTCTATCTCCTTTGCTAAAATTGTCAACTATACCTCCATTCCAGATGCATTTCCTTTACAGTACTGCCTGCAACATGGTAGCTGATACTCAAGAAAATTAGGAAAAAAAATCACTTTGGAGATTTCTATCACTTTGAATCATACAGTTACTTGGTTACAAAATAAGGCAGAATAGGAAACTTAAAATATATGTAAGAATGCAAAGAAATGTCTTTGTGGAATAAGTACCCCTAATTTTACTGGACTATATACTATGGACAGGCTTGTATCAGGAATGGTGTGGTAAGCAGGACCAGGGAAGTCATCCGGTCCCTGTACTCAGCATTGGTGAGGCCGCACATCGAGTACAGCGTTCAGTTTTGGGCACCTCAGTACAGAAAGGACATTGAGGTGCTGGAGCAGGTCCAAAGGAGGATCAGCATCCCTGAGTGTGTTCAAAAACCATTTGGATGTGGTGCTCAGGGACATGATTTACTGGAGGGTTGTTAGAGTTAGGGTAATATGGTTAGGTTGTGGTTGGACTTGATGACCTTTACAGTCTTTTCCAACCTGAGCAATTCTATTATTGTATGATTCTATGATTCTATGTGTTCAGTTCTATTATCAGAAACAAACAAATGAAAAAAAACAACAACGTGTCTTTAAAAGTCAAACCAGGCATACTATAATGGGAGCTTTTTATAAACTGCTTGAAGTTATATCATGGCTTTAGGGCACTAATGTTGCCTGTGGACCACTGCATCAGAGACATGGATGTGTTAGGTTTATGTGTTAAGGTTTTGGCAATGGAGGGGCTGCAAGAGTGGCCTCTGATAGACGAGTCCAAAAACTGTACCATATTAGATAAGGACCACTTCCAGCTGGCTCACAAAGGCCAGTGAGTAATGCTGGACGCTGGGGAAGGGAACTGAAAAAATGCTGAAACAACCTTGCAGACTTCAGGGTCAGTGCAGAAGGAGGGCAGGAGGTGCTCCAGGTGCAGAACAGTAGTTCACCGCAGCCTAGAAGAGACCCATGGAGGAGCAGGCTGTTCTCCTGCAGCACATGGGCACCACACAGAGCAGATCTCCACGTGCAGCCATGGAGGAGGCCATGGTGAAGCAGTGGATGAGGCCTGAAGGAGGCACAGCCCATGGATACTCCAGCAGGTGCAGCTGTGGGCCAGAGCTGCAAGCTGTGTAGAGCAGTGTGCAGAGGGGCAGGAGGGTGGGGGGAGCTGCCACCTGTGGGGACACATGTGGAGCAGTGCTTGAAGAGCTGTAGCCTGTGGGAAACCACAGGATTAGTTTGGGAAGGATGGCATTCCATGGGAGGGACCCCACAGTGAAGCAGAGAAAGTAAGTGACAAATTGGCAGAGGACAAAGGATTATGACTGACTCCAACCTCCATTCCTCATTCAGAGGGAGGAAGTAGAAGAGGCTTTCTGTTTTCACTGCTGTCGACTGTTAGTAATACATAATAAACTTAATTAATCTCTCTTATGCTAAGTCTGTTTTACTCATGATTCTAACTGGTGATTGATTGCCCTGTACTTACATCAATGCATGAGATAAGACCATTACCTTCCTCCTTTCTTTTGAGGAGGGGCAGTGAGAGGTGTTGTGAAACTGAGCTACCTAATGGTGTTAGGGCACCACAATGGAGCAAAAGTGAGATGGTACCACTATGCTGCAGTCAGGTCTCACTCAACAGTGAGATACTCTATCCTGAAGGCAAAACCTTTCTGGAAAAGCACAACGGTATTATTCCTCATTCAGCACAACACTGCATATTCAAACACAGGTCAAACATGTAATCCTGTGTTTCAAGAGAAAGAACTTTAAAGTTGACTAATGATAACAAGAATCAGGCCCTTGCATTTATCGTTTAATTTCTTTACATTTGGGAATTGCTAGAAGTATATTTTTTTTGAAAGAAGCTATTGTATTTAAGTGTTATACTTTATTGTTTTTTTTTTCTTTTTTTTTTGTTTGTTTTCAGATAAATCTGATGATATTTTTCTTCTCCCTGTCCACTCGCCTATCTATTTTGTTCCTTTTTATACTCACACTGACATGCACTGCATCATTTGCTAGTATGAAAATTGGAACAAATAGCCTCTGATGGCAGAGTCATAGCATAAGTGAAAGTTTTTGTAATATTTTAGACTATTCTTCACATTTTACATTTCTGTCATGACAGTTTCATTTAAACCTTATGCAATCTTTGGGAAAATGGAAATGGGTTATCTTTATTTTTTTAAACGATGTGACAGGACTAAAATCAAAGAAATGCATTCCTTTACTGCAAAACCATATTTTCAAGAAAACTGTATTGCAGCAATGTCAGCGATATGTAAAAAGTTTGAAATGTCATTTCAATTAGATAAATGAAGTATTAAATATAAAACATTCCCTAGCTGTCAGTGTTTACTTGAAATTCAAGCTTTCTGTGCAACTTGTCTGCACATTCAACTTTCTTTTAAAAATATACTGAATGGCTACAAGATTTTTAATCCCTTGAATGAACAAAGATATGTCAATAATAATATTACACCAATGGAAATGATAGAAAATATAAGAAGATATATCAACCTTCACATATTCTCCATATTAATGAATTTCATGGTGTATGTTGTAATATATAATCTGCCCTAATTGAGGTATATACAAAGGACATAATTTCCTTTTAACATGTTTCTAAGGGAAACGATGGTACAGGATAGAGTTGGGGTTATTTTTATTTATTTATTTATTTGTTATAGAGCTCTTGGAAATTGCTGTACATCCAATATACAATATTGCTGACAAATTAAAATTTGGAATTTAAATAGGTTTGTGGCTATTCAGTATGAGATATTGCATCTCTGGTATTTCATTAGTAAGTGGAAATATGGTAATATCTGCTAAAGGAGGATAGTGAATGTCTTCTGCACTGTGAATCAGAGATCTGCCTACATGGTAGAATTTCAGCTTGGTTAATACATAAAGCTTGTCCTAATTTGTTTCTGTGAAGTAAAATTCAAGGGAAAATACATTTATAGAAAAGTAGCAAACTCATCAGAAAATATACTATACATTTACATACTATAATAACTAGAAAAAGGCTATTTTTTTCCCCTCTAATATTAAAGAGAGATTCTCACTCCAACTCCAAAATGCAGTGACAGTATACTTTGTGACAGCCTGGTCTCTGAAATGATGAATGAGAAGGAGGAAATAAAATTTTATATTTTAGAGGAAAAAAACTCCAACTCTAACACAAATAATAATAAATCTTGATTAGGTGCTGTTATAGGAAAGAAAAAATATTAAAGTTTTTTCAACTGCTAGCAATCCATTCAATCTTCTCTCTAGACCTGCATTCTCCAAAGTTGTCAATGAAATACAATTTAAAATCTGCATGTCTCTAATGAATTCAATTCTTTTCTTCAGATTTACTCTGCTGCAAGAAGAAAAATGTACAGAGCTCAGGCAAGAATCTGAAAGCCCTGAAATGATACAAGATCAAAATAGAAACATTAAACTGTAAAAGTAAAATAACTCTGTTCTATATTAATTATCTTGTCTTTCTCTACCTTGTCGAAGCAGGACAAGACGGTGTACTATCAGAAGGTGTCAGTACAGTTTATATTATTTTCACAAGGTATGTGCAAACTGTTTCAAATACAATATTTAGATTCTGGTTGCAAACTGTAATGGGATTTGTCTCCTGTTGGAGACATTTGATTAGAAACACTGGGGATTTGTCCCCTTTTGAAGTCCTTTGCTAGTTGTTGCATTGAGATTTGTTGTTCTATGACAGAAAATGTGTTAAGTTTGTGCAAAGCAGGTTTTCTAGGCTTGTACTCTGATTAGAGGTCTGTTATTTTATAGAATTTATTTCATAGAAGTAATTCCAATTATCATATTTGTGCTGCCAAATAAAAACATCCACTAAATAATCTTATATATAATAACTATATCTATGAATATCCATGGAGTTCAATTTTTTTTTCACTCTTTGCCTTCCACACAAGCAGTGCTAACCACTTTTTATACAAATTTTACCTTGGAGCAGTTAATGCGTGTGTATACAAGTACTGTAGGTGAGATAGAGCAAGTTACAACTGCTCTGGATACTGAGGTTTCTTTCAGATTGGAACTCTTATCCTACCTGATGGTCACATGTGATTTTTCAATTACTTTCTCACTTAAAATCACATTCACTTTATGTTAACTGGCCTTCTATCATAGAGATCATTGAAGGTCTAGGAAAGTCAGACAGACGATTATGTTGGCTCTTGCTGTATGGCTGCTTAAAGTTTCCAGTCTCAAATGTTGGAGATCCCCAATATTTGTCTCCTTGAAACTTGCTTTATTCCCATTTTCCATTTTTTTTCTAGACCTGATTCTCTCAATCTAAATAGCCTGCATGTAGAAGCACAGTGTATGGTCAGACTCCTAATCAGTGGTCTCTTTACTAACTGGAGACCTCTGTGTTCCAGTTTTACAGTCTAGGTGTTATCACAATGTAGAACCAGGAATTTGTGGTTGCGGCTAGCAAGTGACAGACTTGTGCTTGAGAGTTCAAAAGTTCAGTTTCCAACATTTCATCTGCACCCACATTTATCTGCTACCTGTCACGGTTCATGATGTAAGTAATTTCTCATCTACCGTCTTCTCTGACTGCAGGCTAATCCATAGCCATCAACATCTGTAATTCTGATCCAATATCCCATATATTAGCAAAGCCAGATCAATTCAAAAATTGAGTGGATTTTATATGCTAACAATAGTTTGATAGAGCTGAACAATATAATAAATAATTAATTGGCAGAGCTCAGGTTGTCAGAGGTGGACTTTTTATATAGTTTCCAGTGCACGGTGGCAAATCATCTGAAGTTGCTATAAAGCAGACCAAATTCAGACACATCAGAACTATTTTCTGTTACTTCTTTAGAGGTTAATCTTGTCCTTTTATTTTAACACCACATACAGTGAAACACAGACAATATCATTTCTTCCATGTAAAATCCACCATGGTTTTCCAGACAAACAACAGCAATCACTCTTCTTGCAACTCACAGCAATAACGACGTCTCTGGAGGAGGCCAGAATTAGAAGGTAGAGAGGTGATACTTTCCACAGCTGTTATGATTGGACCACTCTGCTCCCTGTTATAAACCATATGCCCCTATTCCATTTAAGCTTCAGCTGTAGTACAGGAAGTTGTATTTGGCACAAGGGTGTCTCAAAATCTCACAGTGTTCAGTCTACATCAACAGCTGAATAAATGTTTTAACAGTAAGTAATATTTCTCAAATGCTCTATGATCTGATTTCAACCTGTTTACTATCACATTATTTTCCAAAAGCAAAAGTAACTCATATCACAGGAAAACAAAATACAAACTCCCTGTTCTGAGAAAAATCTTTTACTAGCAGGAATTGGAAAGTAATAATCACAACAGGATATTTTCTTCTTAAGATCTTAGAAACCAGTGTTTCTGGTTTCTAAGCAGAAAGTTATTCTGAATGTAGGTAAATTTTTAGGCAAAAGTAACTCCTTTTCATACACCTTTAGAAAGGAAATTGCTTTTTTTAATCCACTGAATTTAGTTGTTTGTTGATTCTGAGGAGCATAATCAGTCCCTACAGCTGTTGATTTTATGTTGTGATCCTTTTCCATTGTCTTTTTTTTTCCTGCAGTTTTCTTAAACTATCTTCTCTTCAGCACATCTAGTTGTAATTGATATTCTTATCTTTTCTTCATGCCTTTCCTCTAAATATTGTATTCTGCAAATATTTCTAGACTCTTCCTATAAAAAAGTCTTCCTTGCATCCTTTTTTTTCTCAGTTTTTTATTTAACAATTCAACATTTTTCATCTTTCAGGTGAAATATTAGAACAGATGGAAATACAGGGGGAAAAAATAACCTGATTTGCTGTTTCTGGTGTTATTTTCAATTCAGATATCATTTAAAAGTTCTTAGGCTTTTTTTTTTTTTTTTTTTTTTTTTTTTTTGTTAAATGTTTTGTTAATATCCCCACACCTTTTCAACAGCAAATGGGAAATGTGAAAGCAATGTAGACGTGATCTCTATGATGCCAACCTTGAAGAATAAACCCAAAAGTTTATCCCACAGTTGTTAGTTTTGCAAAAAATTACATAGATTAACAGGGAGACCATAGAGCCAATGGTACCTTAGTACTCCTTCAATGTAATAAAAAAATATCAAGATCTTCAGTGAAAATTATTGAAATTCTGCTTTGAATTGTAAATCATTTTCCTCTCCCCTCCCCTCCCTTCCTCTCCCTTTCTCTCTTCTCCTTCTCTCCTCCTTCCAAATAAGTTCATCTGGATGTATACATGCAACTTAGAAGTTTTCAGTATAAATGGCTTATGCTTAGGAAAGTAATATATGAGCCTAGGTTTTTTGTTTTTGTTTAATATGAAGTGTTCAATAATTTCAATTGTAGAAGTAATGAACGACAATTCCACATACAAAATTTACTTCTTTGCGGAAGCTAAATTTTTTTTTTTTTTAATTACTTCAGATGTGAGTAACTTCCAAATAACTTATGTTAGAAACTTTTACTAATCTTGGTTTCATTTTTAAAAATTATTTACTATGAAATGCAAAAATTACTACAAAATATTTCATATTTTATGAAATGCACAAAATATTAGGAAAATTCATGGTTCTTTCTAGCACCTCTGTTAATTTGTCCAATATACTTTCCTCCACTCTAACTTTGATTAATTTTATAGTTCTGAACATAAAAGAAAGTCAGCCAATGTTTATATTTTTCCTGTGTTTTATTAAGGTGTTCAATATCCTATCTTAAGTTATTTTAGTGCAATTCAGATTTTCTACTTATAAGGCTTTTTTAGTTCTATTTGGCTCATAAGAAATTACAGGCATGCATTTATATCAGAGGATATATACTTCACAGTCAAGTTCTTGAAGTTTTATAACACAGTTCTTGAGTTAATAAGGTCAACAGCAATTATTCTAGTACTCTAAACAGTTCTTCAGTTTTGGTTGTTGTGCATTAGGTTACAAATAATTGGTTATAAAACTACTGATTCCGGTTTTTAATTGAGTATAGTGGGAATTTCATCTTTCAATAGCAACAGATCAGCTTAATATCTTTTTAGAGATTTTTTTTTTTTTAACACTTTTGTGTACTCTGTTAAGACTGAATATGTTTAAAACTACAACATGAGTGCAGAATGACTTTTGACCTGTGAAGTGAATGTAAGTTTATTCTTGTCAGCTGACAGCCACCTAAGGAAAAAAAAAAATTTTTTTTTTTTTTTTTTGCAAGACATGCAGTCTTGCTCCTAAGATATTACCAACTGTTACTGAAGAACACACTCTACTTCTGAGCAAATGTAAATGTTGAAACAAGTGGTAGTGATCTTGTATCCATAATGAAATATCTCACCACTATTATCAAGCATCTGCTAGACTGTAAGTTTAGTGTGTTTTTTTGTTGTTGTTGTTTTTAGGTAGTAGCAACAACAAAACAACTATTACCTGTCTGAAAAGTTAGATCTAAAACTCAAACATGTTGCGACAACTATCTAAGGCTTAATCTTAAAAAAATTAACAGGTCTTTGTTCTCTTTATTGTAAGTAGATGCTTCTGCTTGTAAATACTTCATAGAAAAAGAATAAGGCACCTGAGTACGAATAACGCTTAAATTAAATTAAAATATTTAGGTTTTTTTGTTTGTTTGTTTGTTTTTCCTTGTGTTAAGGACTGTGTACAAACTTCAGTTTAATACAGTGATTATAGTAAGTAGTCTACACTTTATTTAATGGCCAGGAGAAGGGCGGGGAAGGAAAACAAGTACATCTGTAAGTTTGAGACTAGAATAGTATATTGAATTGTGTGTCTTTAGTTAAAATACTGACATTTATCTAACATTATCTGTTTTATGCTCTTCATTTTTTTCCTCCAGCTTTTACTAGAACTGAAATGGGATACAATGAATGAGAAATCATAAGATAATGAAAGACCAACTTTAAGAATGGAAGATGTTTTTCTTTGTTTCTCTGGAAATTTTGCAGCTGTTTCTATGAATCTTCTCTTGAAAATAAATGTATGTTACTGTTATGTTTCTTAAAATACCAAGCATATTTTAACAGCAAAAGAGGACAACTGAAAAATTAGCAATAGTCCAATCATAACATTAGCACAAACCAGACTTGGTGAGATTTTGGAGAGAGGTGAATGGATTTTTCCCAAGGATTTTGCTAAGAAAACATCTATTATCTGAGCACTCATGAAAAGTTCTGTATGAAGAAAATGAGCAGGATTTTTTTGCATTATAACTTTATTAAATGTAAAATGCATTTAATTTAATTTAGCCTAAGAAGATGAAAGTTAAATTACATTCTTATATCTTGCAATCGATAAAGAAGTGGCATCTTCAGTCATCTTATCTCAGGACATTATGTTTTCTATCCACTGACTAAATGAAGAACAAACCTTAGCCTGAACTATTTTTAATGTCAGGTTTTAAAATTTATCTGTATCCAATATTTGTGTATATGTATGTGCACTAAAGTGAGCAGATAAATACAAGAACTTGCTATACTCAAAATAACTATAAGATTTGTTCTGGAATGATCTTCATGATTATCAATGATAACTGGGAATAGAAGAATAAATATTAAGTATTTCTCACAGAGCAAGCAAGAGATCTTACTTTTAATCAGAGATTTATTATCAGAGACGTACTGACTTGCAAAGATTAAGTAAAAATAATAAAGATCAAGATGTAATATTTAGCATGAAGTAAGCTTCCTTTTTGCCAGTTATAAGCTCGAATTAACATGTATTAGCTTGTATGTTGTACACTGAAAGTTTCTACAGCAAAGAAATTCAGACCTTCCTGGAACCCTTTAAAATATAAAGTTTCCTTCATCTTCAAAAGCTAGGACAAAAGTATCCATGTTGTTTATGTATGAGTACTTTATCCCAACAGTCAGAATATAAACCAATCCATGCTTCTCAGCACCTATAAATAGAACAGCAAGGGTCCATAATTTAATAAAATCAATATAACAGATGTGTGCTGACATTCTAAAAATGACGTTTAGTTTTTAGGTAAAGTTAGAAGTTACAAAACACAAGTCTATCCAAGTGTAACATAGCATTTCAGCATTTCAGCATCACATGCTTTCATGGGCTGCTAGTTAATGTCTGTATTCCATTTTATCATTCTGAAAATAGAAATTATATAACTTTCCTGATGAGTAGAAATATTAAGGATGTCAAGCCTTAGCAAAACTGCCTCTACTGGATTGTGCGTTGGCCTCTTAGGGCTAGAACAGGAAAACTAAGTGCTTTTCTAGGCTCTTGGATTTTTGTGAAATAGGTATAGGGAAAATATTGTTAAAGAATGTGCAAATGACGTTATCAGGTTGCTGAACAGCTTAAGGGCCTGCTACCTTAAGGGCCTGCATCACAGTACATCTTCAATTATTTTAAAATATATAAACAGATACTGTTGCTAAAATAAAATTCCTACTCTCTGGCATATGTAGAATATGTACTTCTGAGGAGTTTCTTAGACAAGACACTTAATTTAACATAGATTCTTGCCAGATTTCAGCATTTGCTAAGTGTTAAATAATACCTCGTAATTCTAAGAGAAATGCAGCATTCACTCAAACCTTTTTTTTGTTTTCTTTTTTTCTTTGTGTGTGTGTGTGTGCGTGTGTGTGTGTGTTTCAATTGTCAACAACTTTCACTGTATTCAGGAAGATCCAGATTGAGGAGGTTTCTTCTCATCTACTCCTGAAGTTGCTCTATTTCACATACAATTTTACAAGTGAAAGTGTGTCACTAGCATGAAAAAATGCATATAGATAAATGAAGCAAAATGCAAATCATTTATAGCTGACTTCAAGAAAACAATAAAGTCAGTGTAGAAGAGTAAGTGAAAATAATGAAACTTAAAATTGAATATATATGGGAGTTATTTGCATTTATGAATTATCCAATTCAACTAATTGGATTTTTTTTTTCCAATTTTTTTTTTTAATTATTTTTTTGTTTGTTTTTGTTTTTAAAGTAACATTAAGTGCTAAGTTATAGTTTTTGAAAGTAAGCATTCTTTTCTTTGGAATCTAAAACTTGTAAATCAAGTTATGTGACTGAACTCTTTCAATATACGTGGTTTCTGCTTTAGGTCATTATATTAAATTGCCTTCACTATTGTTTTTGCTTCTTACTATCAGATTGAGGAGGTTCAATAGCAAAACTAGAAAAATCTTTTATTTCTTTTCTCTTTGAATTTCTTCAAGATAAATTTTTCTTGCGTAAAATATGCAATAACATGTAAAGTTACTTTTTATTAGAAAAAAATCTAAACAGATAAATAGAAAGGCAAAGATTGTGTTTTTCTTTACAATTCCCAATTTCACTTTCAAATAGAATTAGAGCATTTCACACTGCATACCCTGCACTATGTACAGGTGAAGGCAAGTCACAGGTGGTGATACCCAGGTGTCTGTCTTGGGGCCACTTCAACATCTTTATCCTTTACGTAGATTCTGGGACTGAGCACACCCTCAGCAACTTTACAAACAGCACCAAGCTGAGTGGCGCGGTTGATGCAATAAAAGGAAAGAATGGCATTCAGACCCACCTGGTCAATGGGTCCACATGAACCAAATGAGGTTCCAGAATGTCAAGTGCAAGCAGGGTTGGGGCTGTCTTGCTTCAGTTGTCTGTGGCAAAATGGTCAGTGACTGACCGCGAGGTATAGGGGGGTCGGTTCCCTCATTCAGGGATCCCCGAGATAACAGGGGTGGCTGGGCAGCTCTTGGCCGGGCAGTTCTCATGAGAACTGCTGATGCAGTGGGGGCTTTTCCAGGGCAACGGCTCTGCATCCACCCCCTTACCTAGAAAAAGCCTCAGGGACAGAGAGTAGGAGTCGGGGTGGGTTTCTTTAACGAGAAGAAACTGTAAGTCACCCATACACGGGACTACGCAGCAAGGACGGTTGTTATCGCTCTCAGGTGAGTAATGAGTGCGATGGCTCCTGTTAACGACCCGGCAACGGGGCGAGGGCCGAGCCAGCGCTACCGGCAGCAGGGCGGGGCTGATCAGTCACACCTCGTTAAGGCTATCTAGTGCTGTTAGTGTGCCTGCTGGTTTGCAGTGGCTGCACCCTGGTGTAAGGCTACCGCCACAAACATTGTGGAGACCCAGACAGAAGTCGCATGTTCACGCACAAAGAAGACTGCAGCCAAAAAGAGCGTGGAGATCCAGACTGAGGTCCCGTGCATGCTTGAAAGGATTGTTGATGCTAAGACAAGTGTGGAGACTCAGACTGAGGCCCCAACACAAGATGCTAGTATGTAGGTCACTGGCTGTCATGAGTGCCAGAGCCTGCACTTTGTAGTGCAGGGTGATGGAGGCAGCAATTGTATAAGATGTGACCAGTAAATGACTTACTCAGCCTTGTGGTCGACCTGAAGGAGAAGGTGGAAAGTCTGAGGACTACAGAGGAATGTGAGAGAATGATGGATTGGTGTTGCCAGTCCCTATTGGCCCTGAGATCTTGGCACACAGCTGAGGCTCCACATAGAGCACGTCACCCCCTGCTGCCTTGCAAACAGGTGGGAGAGGGGAACCAGCAGGCAGACAGTGCTGCAGTGAGCCTTCTGTCTTCTCCTCCCCCTAGCAACAATTTGAGAAGGGAGGAGGAGTGGAAATGGATACCTGCTTGGCAAAGTGGGCATCCCTCATCCCGACCATCCTCAGCTCCCCGGCTGCCTCTGCTCAATAGGTTTGAGTCCCTGGAACTCGAAAGAGAGATGAGAGAGGGTGTGGAGGAAGGTTCATTCATGAGGTTGCCTCAGGTAAAGCGGTCGATCCTGCGCCTCAAGACTGCTTCCACCCAGAAGGACAGAAGGGTGGTTGTTGTAGGTGATTCCCTACTGAGAGGAACGGAAGGCCATATATGTCAGCCTGATCTTACCATTAGGGAGGTGTGCTGCCTCCCTGGGGCACGGGTAAGAGTCACTTCTATGAAACTTCCTGAACTGATTTGCCCTTCTGATTATTACCCTTTATTGATAGTTCAGGCTGGCAGTGATGAAGTGCTGACAAAAGCCTCAGGACTACCAAGAAACACTTCAGGGGACTGGAGTGGTCAGTTGACAGAGCGGATGTGCAGGTATTTTTTTGTTCTATACCTTCAGTGGCAGGGCAGGATACTGAGAGCATCCAAAAAACCCACCTCATAAATAGATGGCTTAGAAGTTGGTGCAAACACAGGAATTTGGGGCTTTTTTGACCATGGGGCTATTTACTTACCATTGGCATGATGGCTGCAAATGGAAGTAGCCTGTCTCTGATGGGTAAGAGGATCTTAGCTGAGGAACCGGTGGGACTCATTGAAAGGTCTTTAAACTAGGTATAAAGGGAGAAGGGACACAATGAGGGCCGCTGGGGTTGAGCGGGTTGTTCGAGGGCTCATACCAAACTTGATGGGCGAAGACAGAGGGATGGAATGGGGCAGGGAAATGCTGGGGATGCTGCTGTTCTAGGGGATCCTAGATCCTCTATGAAGGCAGTGAGACGGAAAGCCTAGCTGAAGTGCCTTCATACCAATGCACACAGCCTGGGAAATAAGCAGGCAAAAACATGGAAACATGGTGGGATGACTCCCATTACTGGAATACCACCATTGAGGGATTGGCTCTTTAGAAGGGACAGGAGAGGTAGGAAGGGTGGGGAGTTGACCTCTATGTCAAAGAGTGGACAGACTGTGAGAAGCTCCCTCTGAGAAATAGTCAGGAACAGGTTGAGAGCCTGTGGGTTAGAATTAGGGATGGGTCTAACAAAGGCCAGCTGGTGATAGGGGTATACTACAGGCCACCTGATCAAGGGGAGACTGTGGATGAGGCTTTCTTGCTTCAGATTCACAAGAATCACACAAGAATCACAAGAATCACAAGGTTGGAAACGACCTATAAGATCATCCAGTCCAACCAATGTGGGAAGCTTTATGCTCACAGGCTCTTGTCCTGATGGGGGACTTCAACTACCTAGGTATCTATTGGAAAGACTACATGGTGAGCTGCAAGAAGTCCAGGAGGCTCCTGGAATCCACTGATGATAACTTTCTGGTTCAGGTATCAGACAGACCAACCAGAGGTGAAGTGTTGCTGGACCTGCTGCTCACCAGTGCAGAGGAGATCATTAAAGGTGTTAAGGTTGGAGGCAGCCTGGGCTGCAGTGACCATGCCCTTGTCAAGTTTGTGATCTCAAAGTCTGTGGGCCTGGCAAAGAGTGGCTTCAGGACCCTGAACTTTGGAAGAGTGAACTTTAAGCAGTTCAACGACTGTTGGCCAAGATCCCCTTGGATGCTGTCTTTGAAAACAAAGATGTTGAGGAGAGCTGGCTACTCTTCAAGCATGCATTTCTGAGAGTACAAGAGCTCTCCGTCCCTCTGAAAAGTGGGCAGAGGAGATAGGAAACCCTTTCTAAGCCATTCCGACCTGATGGGGACACTAGGGGCGAAGAAAGGTGTGTACAAGCTCTGGAAGCAGGGGCATGTCACCTGGGAAGGGTACAGGGGTGCCGTCTGGACTTGCAGACGTGTGTGAGAATCCTTCTTTGTTTTTTGGCTCAAAGCTTGCTTCCTGAGGTATTCCTTGTGATAAGACTCTGAGTGATTTGTTGAGGAGGCAACTAATGGGTGCTAACCGTGTGACAATGGATATCGCTCTGGGAACATTTGAAAGCCCCTTCCTCCACAGCTGCTTGCTCTGTAGAAGATCGGATGAGAGTGCTCAGGAGTGTTTACTGGCGGAAGATCTGGCCTGTGACAAAACAGCTCCAGCTAGTTGTGGGAAAATTGGGGAACGATACCGTCGTGTTCTGTGAGAAACAGGATGCAGATGGGCATCCCTGCTCCCTCTTATCTGCTGGCAAGGCCCGGAAGATGGGAACAAAGGAGTTTCTGCTGAGATCCCAGAGCCAGAAGCTGCTCAAAGGAGAGCTGACTCAACCACTTTGGATTTGAGCTGTCACTCCACAGACAGCTGACTCAACCACTCTGAAACTATTGAAAAGGGGCCATCATCGCCATGGTTGTCGTGCTTCGTCGTCCTTCTCACTGTCATCGTTGTCAATAGAACAACAATGCCCGATGACCCACCACTACTGAAGATCAAAAGGAACTACAAACCTCGCTGGATCCATGGTGGTGACTATGTCCCTCTTGCTTCCTATAAAGACTCATAACTTCTTCTTTTCTATTGCCCTCCTTCCCTTCCCCATTACCCTAATTCATAATAGTGTCCATCCTCCCCTTCCCCATTTCCCTGATTAAGATTTGTAATAAACTGGTTGGACCAACATTTGAACCGTTGCTTCTTAATCTCACGCCAGGTATACAGATATTAAAAGAACCTCCTCTCCCTCCTATAAATTGGAGCGAGACAACGTGGGATCAGGAAAGCCAAGGCACAGGCAGAACTGAACTCGGTGAGGGACATGAAAAACAATAGGAAGACTTTCTACAGGTACATTGGCCAGAAGAGACAGGCTAAAGCGAGTGTACCTCCTTTGGTAAATGTAAAAGGAGAACGCGCTTCAATGGATGAAGAAAAGGCTGAGGTACTGAATGAGTTCTTTGCCTAAGTCTTCACTGGCCTTCAGGATTCTAGTATTTTTCACGTCCCTCAGCCTGGCATCCCTAAACCTCTAGGTGGGGGCTGGGGTGGTAAATCTCTCCCCCCTCCCACTGTAAAGGCAGAGCAAGTCCAAGACTGCCTCATGAGACTGAATGTGTGCAAGTCTATGAGGCTGGATGACGTGCGTCCCAGGGTTTTGAAGGAGCTGGCTGAGATGGTTGCTGAGCTTCTCTCCATCATATTTGAAAAGTCATGGCTGTCAGGGGAGGTCTCGGATGACTGAAGGAAGGGTCACATCACTCCTGTTTACAAGAAAGAAAGCAAGGAGGACCCGGAGAACTATAGGCCAGTGAAAAATTGAAAATGTATCTTTAAAATGCATTCTGTTGACAAAACTGATTCTCATAGTCATAAAACCAACATGTTCAGCACGCTTTTTCTAGAGAATCCGATTAAGAAGATTCCCCTTCTGGGAGGGAAAAAAAAAACAACAAACAACTTTTAAAGCCTTAAGGCAGCACAAATTCTTCCTTGAAATACATTCTCAAGGCATATTCCTCTTCTGTCTTCACTGCACAAAATATATTGCTTGTACTCAAAAAGTGATAAACCTACCTCAATCATGGTGTAAGAACAGGTGGATTATTTAGTATGAAATAAATTTATTCTGAAAAATGTGAATATTTTTACAAATAAAAGTTTTTTTTTTTAATTTCTTGTACAAACTGTTTAGTGAATAACATATTCCGTGATCTGTGAATGAATTATATGCTATGTATCCTATGAAAATCTACAGTATAAAAAATAGTTTATCTCTGAAGAACTTGCTAATATTTTTTCATATACATATATGCAGAATGAGTATAAATATGTAAGTAGAAATATATGTGATATGAGAGCTTTTTATTCTATAGCACTGATTTTGCTAACAGATTTACTTCTACAAATATTGTTTTATAAATGCCTATCCTACAGATTGTTTTGTTTATTCTTTTCTCTCATGTTGTCTTGTGCAACCTGGACAACCACTAAGGATCTGATATAGTGTTACATAAGGTCAAGGAAAACACTTTTTCTACTAAATATAGGAACTAGTTGGAAAGCACATTGCTGCAATGTATACTGTGCTGTAGCTTTGTCAGTTCGAAATTTAAGCTATCCAGAGGTGGGACCTGGCTGCTGATGAACAGTGGAGAGATATTTTGAGGATAGATGCAACCCCTGGAACAGTGATTTCAGGATTCTTCAACAATATTTTAACAAGTAATCAGGAGTTAGAAATGTGATTGTAAATAGCATTTTTACCGTTAAAGCATGTGCCAGAATACCGTTCAACTTTGTAGCATCTTATCCACCTATGTTAGCCTAGCAGTACTAAACTCTAGTGAATGTTTGGCCACATTCAATATCAAAAGCCAAAGCCGGAAAAGCCTATAGGTAGACTTAGGTAGTATAGGTAGCCTATAGGTATAGGTAACAGTTAATCCAACATGATGAACAAATTATATCATTCTTTAAAGAGTTGTATATGAGCTCAGAAATTTTCTAAATCTTTTTGAAAGAAGCAATGCATCAGGAAATTCAGTCTGCTGAATTGGAAACAGGCAGAAGCACCATGGTAGAGTACCATAGCCAAGACTAACCCAGCGGTTGGACCTCTCTCAGCACATCCTGTGTTGGCACAGTGACTTCAGCCAGCATCTGATAGATCAGCACATCAGTGAGAGGAATCAGTACAGTAGCAGATGTTTGTTAGGAGAGACCTGGCAGACCATGTGAGGTTCAGAAACTGGAAGGAAATTTACTGAACAGAGCCACAACTTTGCCTGGCCAGCTGGTGACAAAGCAAAACAAAAGAGGGTATATTCAAACTGTTGTTTTGTTTTCTGTGACCACAAAAATTGAACATACTGACTGCTAATAAACTAATTGTGAGAAAGAATTTTCCATTGAAAACCAAAGACTCTCATCACCTTTATTTCAGCAGGAAAAGCAAATAGCATACATATGTATGTGCACATTTAGTGGACAGTAGATTTTCTCTATTTGCTAGAGAGGTTTCTTTCTCTTTGAGGGAAAATATTTACTTCCTAGATGTTTAGTGTTAGCTATGCTAGAAATAAGAACAGCATATCTGAAGGAGAAACATCACTAAATTAACTAACTGCACCTTCTACACCTTCTTGGTTTATATAACTACCTGCTATTGCATAATCTTTCTATATTATACTTGCCTTTTCTCCTGAAATCCGTGTATACCAGATATTAACTATCACACAGACTCAATTCATTTATTTTCTATTTTCTGAAAACTTAAGAAGTGATCGTAGTCACTACATCAGATAAAGATACCAGAATACGCAAGCTATGCTGAATGGATAGTTAAAAACTGTTTTAGGAAGTACTTAATGACAACTCCACAAGACATTTTTAATTTACCCAATATTGAAAAATGTATAACAGATTTTTACTACTTTTTTTTTTTTTTTTTTTTTAAACACCAAGATAACTCCATCATTGTGTAGTTTTCATTATTCTAAGGGAACAGAGTCTGAAAGGGTCTGTTGAAAAAATTTTGAACATAAGAACAAAATATAGTCCAAACAAATGTTTTGGACAGATAATATTGTGTCTAGACCAATCCTTCTCTAAAGGTTACAGATCCTCTAAAGGTCAGGATTTAGCCATATAGGATGATTATTTCTTATTATTTACTCATGCAATAAAATATAAATGTAAATCTGTAAGTTATAATTCACACACTGTAAATAGAAAGCAATTACTTAGTACTCTGTAGAGATTTTTTTTTTTTTTTTTTCCCCCCCCTCCTGACTAGAAGTAAATAATCAGAAATGATTTCAGTTTTGTTTGGAGTTTGTCTCTTCAGTCAAAAAAATGTCTATTTTAATCTTGATAATCATGGAAGCCTTCTCTTCTCCAAGCTGAACAAATCCATCTTTCTCAGCCTTTCTTAATAAGAGAGATGCTCCAGCATTTTGATCATTTTCTTGGCTTTCCTCCAGACCTACACCAACAGTTCTGTATCCTTCCTGTACTGGGCACCTTCAGGCCTGGATGCATTATTGCAGATGAAATCTCCCAAGGATGGAGTAAAGAGGAACAGTCAACTCTCTCTTCCTGTTATATAATCAATAGATATCAAGATGTCATAATCACAATATAATCAAGAGAGTTAGGCAAAGTAGACAATGATAACAAAAGAAAATAAAAAGGACAGCTTACCCTTCGGCTGGGCTCACCACAAAACACCAATAGAGGCAATCTCCAGAAGATATCCTTCCCCACTGGTAGCCAGCTCTTAAATAGGTCTAGGAGGGGTGGACCCTGGCTCCACCCTTTCCAGCAGGACAGGTGAATTGCCTTCACCTGTGCTTCTCTGGCTGGCTCATGGCTCGCCTCAGGTGATCAATCAGAGGTTCAGGCCGTGACTCAGCAGTTCCCATACACCTGTTAACCTCCTCTCTTCTGATGTAGTCCGGGATACATTTGGCTTTCCAGGCTGCACGTGCACACTGCTGGCTCATCTCCAGCTTTTTGTCCACCAGTACCTCCATGTCCTTCTTTACAGGCCTACATTCAATGAGTTCTATTCCCAGACTGCACTCATGTCTGGAATGGTGAAGTGAAACACCTTGCGCTTGGCCTTAATGAACTTCATTAGCTTCATATGGGCCCACTTCTCAAGCTTGTCCAAGCCCCTTTGGATGATATCCCTTCCTTCTATTTTAACAACTACAGCCACTGGCCACACCTCTCCAGCTAAGTACTTATCTGTGACTATTTATACTATAAATCTGCGTGCAGTTATATATTCCTGCAGAATTAAATTCCATGAAATGAATTGTGTTTCTACAATTGTATCACTATACACTCTGTATCTGCTTGTCAAAAACTGGCAACTTACACTACTTCATTTCAAACTGGAAAAATGTTTTTGGTGAAGTAGCCACTTACGTGCCATTAGAAACAGAAAACAGCTAGGTTGAAATACGTGATGCTGTCAGGGGTATTTGGATGGAGTGTTAACTAGACTGCAAAGAAGACTGTGGGCTTTTTTTGAGGGCAGCTAACGTGA
The DNA here is from genome assembly GCF_951394365.1 of Tetrao urogallus. NCBI lineage: Eukaryota > Metazoa > Chordata > Aves > Galliformes > Phasianidae > Tetrao > Tetrao urogallus. Next base: position 38,038,083 of record NC_136813.1, on the reverse strand, counting down.
CCTAACCAGTAATGATGCCACATGTTCATTTTTATGTCATTTTTAAATTGAAAAATGAAGGAAAAAAGAAAAAATAATTACAGATTTCAATTGAAGATCTACCCATTTCTTATATAAGAAAAAGGTCATGGAGTGCCCAATAAGAATGTAGGAGAGTAGTATGTCATTCTTTGAACATAATCGTATATTTTGGTACACAACAACTTTTCAGGCGCTCAATAAAATTTTTACTGCAGTCATCAATGGCAACTGCTTTTCACACAGCACTTGAGTGAATGGTTTGGAAGGTGGGAATTGATAGAGCAATGTCCCTCCCACTGCAAGCAAATCATAGAATTACAGAATGGCCTGAGCTCAAAAAGGACCTCAATGATCATCTAGTTTCAACCCCCCTGCTGTGGGCAGGGTCACCAACCACTAGACCAGGCTGCCCAGAGCCACATCCAGCCTGGCCTTGAATGCCTCCAGGGATGGGGCATCCACAGCCTCTCTCAGCAACATGTTCCAGCGTGTCACCACTCTCTGGGAAAAATTCCTCCTAATAACTAAACTAAACCTGCCTTGTCTCAGTTTAAAACCATTCTCTGTTGTCCTATCACTATCAACCCATGTAAATAGCTGTTCTGCCTTCTGTTGATACACTCCCTTTGAGCACTGGAAGGCCGCAATGATGTCTCCCCAGAGCCTTCTCTTTTCCAAGCTATGTAAGCTCAGCTCCTTCAATCCTTCCTCATAGGAGAAGTGCTCCAGCCCTCTGATCATCTTAGTGGTCCTCCTTAGGACTCATTACAAGAGCTCTGTGTCTTTCTTGTGCTAGGGACCCCAGGCCTCGACACAATATTCCAGATGGGACCTCACAAGAACTGACTTGAGGGGGACAATCACCTCCCTCTTCCTACTGGCCACCCCTTTTTTAATGCAGCCCAAGATATAGTTGGCCTTTCAGGCTGCTAGTGCACACTGCTTGCTTATGTCCAGCTTTTTATCTACCAAGCGTAAATCAAGTTCACTACCAGCCCAGTCACCTGAACATCCATGCATCCCAGATTTCTGAGAGAATCAACTAATGTAGTCACCAAACCACTCTCAATCGTATTGAGAAGGTGAAGTCTCTGGTGACTAAAAAAAAGGCAATGTCACAGTTGTTTTTAAGAAGGACAAAAAGAATGACCCAGGGACGCATTCAGTCTCTCCTCTATGCTTGTGAGAGATTATTCTTTTATGCCATTGCCTCAAAGCTTGCTGATGAACAAGTCCAAGCAAGTCCTGGGCAAGGGTTGAGAAATCCTTTGTCTGAGGGACACAGATGAACAAGGCTAGGACAACGAAGGAGAGATAAGCCACAGCTTAATGGTTGTGAAGTGGCCTTTTGTGCGGACTTATCTCAAGGAAGATGGCTATCTCAGGGGGTGCTCACATGACACTTGCTCAAGCACCCAGGGATGTCACATAGTCAGGAAAAAAGGAGGATAAAAGAGGGATCAGCAACCATGAGGATAGGTGTCTGCCATCAGATCCCTCACTACAGAATTCCTGCATGCTGACGGAATCTCCTGGGCCTGCTACCTGAGACCTGCTGCTTTCTCCTGGACTTTCCCTATGGCTTCTTCCTGCTATATGCTTGCCATACAGTCAGCCATACTACTGCTGCTCTCCCCCGTGCTTTTGCCTCAGACCTTTGGGGCAGCGTGCAGTGGGACCACTACTAGATCCTGGTGGTGACTATCCCCACTTTACACAATTCTTGCTTATTTCCTATCTTTTCTATTACCATCCTTCCCTTCCTCATCACCCTATTTCATAATAGTCATTCCTTCCCTTCCACATCTCCTTGATTAGGATTTGTAATAAACTGGTTGGACCAACATTTAAACCACTGTTTCTTAGTCTCACACCGGCTATACAGATGGCCGCAAGTTGTATCAAAGGAGGCTTAGATTAGACATAAGGAAGAGCTTTTTCTCTCAGAGAGTGGTCAGGCACTGGAATGGCCTGCACAGGGAGGTGGTGGAGTCGCCGTCCCTGGCAGTGTTCAAGAGGCATCTGGATGACGTGCTGTGTGATATGGTTTAGTACTAGTGGTGGCAATGGTGATGAGGAGACGGTTGGACTAGATAATCGTATAGGTTGTTTCCAACCTTGTGATTCTATGATTCTCTGATATCAAAGAACCTCCTCTCCCTGCTATAAACTGGAGTGAGACAATGCTGGAGAAGATCATGGAGTAGATTTCCTGGAAGCTATGCTAAGGCATGTGGAAGACAGAGAACTGATTCAGATCAACTAGCATTGCTTCAGCAAAGGAAAATCCTGCCTGACTTAGTGGCCTTCTATGATGGTGTCACTGCATCAATGAACAAGGGAAAAGCTGCGGATGTCATCTATCTCAACTTCAATAAGACCTTTGACATGGTCCTTCACAACATCCTTCTCTCCAAATTGGAAATATATGAATTTGATTGGTGGGCTGTTCAATGGATGAGGAACTCGTTGCGAGATCATAAGAGTGGTGGTCAGTAGCTCAACATCCAGATGGAGATCAATGATGAGTGGTTACTCAGGGGTTACTGCTGGCACCAGTGCTGTTTAATAACTTCTTCAGTGACACTGACGGGAGATCAAGTGCGCCCTCAGCAAGTTTGTGGCTGACACCAAGCAATGTGATAAATTTGACACACTTGAGAAACAGGATGCCATCCAGAAAGACCTAGACAGAATCCACCAGTGCACTTAAGTGAGCCTCTTGAGGTTTGGCAATGCCAAGTGTCATGTCCTGCACCTGTGTAGCCACATCTGCTATTATTACAAGCTGGGATAAGGATAGAGCAAAGCCCTGATGAAAAGGACATAGGGGTACTGGTGGATGGCAAGCTGGACCTGAGCCAGCAATGTGCCCTCACAGTCCAGAAAACCAGTCATATTTTGGGCTGCATCAAAAGAAGCGTGGTCAGCAGGTCAAGGGAGGTTATCCTGCTCCTCTATTCTGTGCCAATGAGGATTCATCTGAAGTACTGTGAACTCAGGAGAGACATGGATATGCTGGAAAGTGTCCAGAAGAGGGCCACAAAAATGATTCAAGGGATGGAACACGTCCCTCATGAGGACAGGTTGAGAAACCTGGAACGCTTCAGCTTGGAGAAAAGAAGACCTGATAGTGACTTTTTATATGTAAAAAGAGACTATAAGAAAGAAGGGGACAGACTCTTTAGCAGGATCTGTGAGGATAAGACAAGGGGAAATGGTTTCAAACTGAAAGAAGTAAGGTTTAGATTGGATATACAGAACGGATAGTATGGTAATGGAAGAGGTTACCCAGGGAAGTGGTTGATGCCATGTTTCTGGAGACATTCAACATCAGATTGGACAGTGCTCTGAGCAGCCTCATACAGCTGTAGGTGTCCCTATTCATTGTGGGAGTTGGACTAAGTGACCTTTAAAGATTTCTTTCAACTCAAACAATTCTGTTATTTGAAAAAATACTTTTATTTATGTATGTTATTTCCAGTAAAATGATGTATTGTTGGCTAGTGGACAACTAGTGTTATATACCATCATCATGCAGAGGTTCTGCACAGTTTCTGTGATACATGTCACAATAAGAGTAACAGAGCACTGGAACAGGCTGTTCAGAGGGACTATGGAGTCTCCTCCTAGGAGATATTCAAGACCTGTCTAGTTGCCTACCTGTGCAACCTGGTCTAGGGAGCGTGCTTTGTCAGGGGGATTGGACTAAATGATCTCTAGAGGTCCCTTCCAACCCCTACAATTCTGTCATTCTGTGAGTTCTGTTGACATGCAGAATTTGTTTAGATAGATCTTGGATCCACATAGAGTATTTAAAACCTTACTAAACAAATAAAACGGAGTTCCCTAAAAGCACACAGCCAATGCAATATGAAACATCCCAGGGGACAGAGTCATTTGTGTGGAATAATGGGTATGTCACAAGGATCATTACTGATACTCTCTTGAAGCAGCAGACAGAGGACAGGGAAAACTGCCTGTGCCATTTCAAACATTACTAGACAGTTCTGTGTGGACTACTAAATAGACTACGTGGACTAACTAAATAGAGCGGTCTTCAAGAATGAGCTCTGAATTAGGCTGACAACAATTGGCATATGAAAATTGTAACACTTGTACAGGTATTGCAAAGAACAGAAGAAGCTGCTTTTTCAGAATAAGTATACACAGTGTTTACTTTGGAAGTATTTCCAGAAAATATTTTTGTGCATTTGTGATTTTTTTAAAAATATAGTTATGTATAAGTTAAAAGGAAATATTTGTAGACAACTGTCCAAGTATTTGGAGGTAAGTAAAATTCTGATATTAAGGCAGAGAATTAAAGGAAATGTAGATTTTTTTTTTTAAGTCTTTTTCCAGCTTGATAATGACAATTATGAAAAATAAATAAGGAAAGAATCCCCTTGAATCCTTTGAAAAAAGATTCGAATCAGATAATCTGCAAATATAATTATTTCTTCAGTTGGAATGGGTTTCAAAGAGAAAAAAAGTGCTTTTTCTTCCATTTTTTATTTTGTTTGGAATGTGTTTAAACTGAATTTAGTATCAGGTGTTTTTTTTGTCTTTTTGCTTTTTTACTTATTGGACTATGTGATCCTATTGGTCTGAAGCAGTATGGCTGCTATGCTAAGAGGTGCTATTTTCTGAGAGAATAACCAGACTAATTACAGTTGTTTTTAACTTTTTAAGATTGGTACTGTGAAGAAAAAATTGCAGTAATATGTGGAGGCTTGCCCACATGAATCCCATTTTTCTGCCTATTTTGTTCTTACTTCTGAGCTAAAATTGACCTGTAGACTTTTGCGTGAAGTACTTTATGGGTTTTCCCCACCACAAGAAAGACATTAAGGATCCATAAGTGAATTACAGAGATTAATGCGCGATAGGCAGATTGCAAGAGTTATGTGAGCTGGAGTTTTTGTTCTAAGGAAAACAAAAACAAAAACAACAACAACAACCACCAGCATTTTCTTTTAATCTGATTCAATAACTTTTATGTCTAAATTGGAAATATATGAATTTAAAAGAGTGGCGTATACAGTAGGTAATACATTGATTGAATTGTTGCAGCCAGTGTTGCAGTCAGCCAATCTGTGCCCAGGTTGAGGCTGGTGAAAAATGGTATCCATCAGTGGTCCATCTTGGGCCCAGTGCTCTTCAACATCTTCAACAGTAACCTAGTCAGAGATTGAGGACACCCTCAGCAAGTTTGTGATGATACAAAGATGTGTGTTGCAGTTGATACTGAAAGGTGAGACGGCCCCATAAATGAAAGTAAAAAGGCAAGAAGGCTTCACAGTGACTGAGAATAAGGTGGGTGAAGGGGAATAGTTAGAGATAGCTTATAGAAGCGAGAATGTAGAGCTTGTTAGAAAATAAGGGATGGCAGACACCAGGTCTGGGATAGTGAGGGGGATGAAGGCCATAAAGATAAGGGTTTGAGAGCAGCCTGAGGACATTTGGCAGGAAGGTGATCAGATGTCCACAGGGCAAGAAGTTTGGTCTGGGGGGATGCTACCCCAAAAGGTCAGAGGTTTACAGCAAAAAAGGTCAGAAGCCTTCATGAGGAAGATGACAAATCTTCATCCCATGACCCACTACGCACATGCAAGAGGGGAGGGTCTGCATGCTAATGAACTCTCGGGGGTGTAATGAATATGTATCCAAATTCAGGGAGAACTATTGATTATGTATTTGTATATCTGTAGTATGATTTTTCCTGATGGTGTGCAAGCTAGGCAGCTCTATCCCCCTTGCACCTAGTATCTGCGCAGCATTGAATAAACCGTACCTGCTTTATAACTACTTTGTGGTTATAGAGTTCAATTTCACATGTCAATACAATGGAAGGAATGCCATCCAAGGGGACCTCGAGAAGTGGGTCCACATGAAGCTAATGAGATTCAGAAGGCCAAGTGCAAAGTGTTGCACTTGGGAAAGGGCAGTCCCAGATACATGTACATGTGTTTTCAAAATAAGCATTTTTAAATTTCAGTTATCTAAATCTGACTGATTTCAAAACAGAAGATAGATCTTTGCATCGTTCCGTTCTTATTTGTATTTACAAATTCTGATGACATCTTTGTCCTCTAACTGATAAAGCCATTTCACATAGGAACATCTTCACTTCTGTTTTTTTCATGATCTGTGCTGGCAACAATTCTGAGAAAGCAAAATTTTCCTAACTCTGACTTCAACAGACATACAGGAATTTCTGAATTTATACTTTTCAAGTATTTCATTCAGCATATTTGATTTTGTTCAATGAGCAATGTAATTCATGAAGATAGGTCTCAGAAAGCTTCTTTCTGTCATCTTACCTTTCTCTCTTAGTAATCTTCCTGAAAGACTGATTAGGCTGAGCTGAACTGCTAGCTGTAATAAGTTTACGATGCTGCTTTTATGTTTCAAAGTATTTGGAGCAAAGCATTCCTTTGTTGCTTAAGAATATACAGATTTAGATTAAAGTTGTAATTAACTAGCTGAGAATTCATTCATGTAAAATTCATGTGAAACTGACATTCTCTAATGAACCTGCAGTCAATGAGATGTGTGAAAAAAGTGTAGCCAGGTGATATAATTTATAGTTGTTATAATTTATACTGGTGGCAGCAGATTTGTCATCACCCCATGATGTCCTTGAGCCCAAGACGGGAACTTTAAAAGAAGTTTAAAGATTTTGTTTTCTTTTACTTTCAGTTTCCAATTCTATAATAACATAACAAACTTCTGTAATGTGCCGTCTGCACATAGTCAAATAGAACATTTGAATAAGAGACAATAAAAAGCATTTAGCCAAAGCAGAAATAGATAAACACAATTTTTGTATCCTCATCTTTTTCAATTGTATTAAATAACTTCTGCCCAATAAGTGGTCTTTCGTTGCTAGATGTTCTACATTTCAAAGTTCATTTTATTTGTTTGCCACAGTTGAAATTCAGCAAATATTAGGTCAGTTCATACAAGCAGTAGAAAAGGCTAAGCAAAATTTTCAAGACAGAGGAACTGAAGAGGAATACTATTCACCTGATCAGTCTGCTAAAGTAGTGTTAGTGAAAATTAATTCAGTTTCCAGAGAAGAAAAACAAATAAATGGATGTGCAGTACTTACAACTCTATCCAGATATTGTATCAGACGCTGAAAGTCAAATGAAAGCCCTAGCAGTTATGCTTATGTTGCCGAACTGAAAGGTAAACACAATCAGTAGATAAAGGGATTGTATTTTAGATTCTTCCCATTACAAACTTCAGTGCTGTGAAGTATTTTATCTTTCAGTATTATCTTTTTTGTTAGTGTGTAGGTCTCTCTAAAAATAATACCTCCTATTTATTTCCAAGGAAATTACAACAGATACAAAGAGTACAACAATACTGTTTGATAGAGCAAATTCTCAGCTATAGAACAATGTTTTTCAACATAGCCGCTACCATTACCTAAGCATTTTTGACAGTGATAAACAAGACCTCATAATTTCATGGTATGACAGTTGTGCTTAGCCATCCAGAACATGGCTTGTCTTTCACATCTCAGTCATCACTGCTGAAACGTATCACCCACTGCCTCACTGTGTTCATACCCACTGTTTGTCTCCATAAATCTTCAGCAAGCATCAACAAATGGATGCCATTTTTGTCCTCATGGAGGAATTCAATGACACACCTTTGCTTCATGTACACTTCCACATCAGATGCCATTTTGTCAGACTGTCCCTCTGCTACCATCTGACACACAACATCAAAACGTAAGGGAATATTAGCAGGAAGGTTCAACCTCTACTGCCATACCACCAACATCCATCTCTGATGTTGTGGGCCAGCATGTTGAAATAGGATGTGTTACTTTCAGAGAAGAACCTTTGTAATTTTATTCAGAAAACAGAAAGGACTAATAGAACTTCAACATTCAACACAGTGGAACCAAGAACTCTGCACAGCAAAGGATTACTATGATGCGTGTGATGAATGAGAAAAACATGCTTGAATGGATGTTACAAATACTTTCTGTAAAGCTTTAGATAAATACTCAAAATTTCTGAAAATTACTGTTAACACATAGGACCATCGCAGTATGAGGAGAAACAAAGTTAAGATACAACACTGTCTGTAAAAGTGAAGCGTCTTGTCCTCAAAACTACTTTTAAATTTATATTTCTGGGATGGTGTCTTGAAAAGAAGATTTTTTTCTGAGCATTCTATGTGCAAATAACCTACTGTAAAATAAGAAATGACACATCTGAAAGATCATTTGTTTACAAATTCCTTTTACAAGATCAAGATCTGTGTATTATGATGAATAGAGACATTTTAGAGAAATACTTCTGTTCATCTTGACAATAAGTGTAGGACTTCCTTGAAATAGTTTTGATTCAAAAAAAGGAAAAGAGTATTTGATTAAAAAGAACAATATCACTCCACATTATTTGGATTACTGCTATAAACATGACAGTTTTGAAGGGAATAAAATTTTCTTTAACTCATTGCTTACATTATTGTCAGTGAATTAATTGTATGTTTTTTCTTTGTTTTCTTGTTTTGCAAAAATATGCTTTATTGCAATAGATATTGGTAGATTTGAGAAGTTAGTAGATGCATGTATTTCTGAATCATTAGAAACATCTTTTGGGAATTTGTATTCATTTACTTACATGAAATAACACTTTCTGGTCTTTCAGGAAATGGCCACAAGTTGTAGCAGAGGAGGTTTAGGTTAGACATAAGGAAGAACTTTCTTTCTCAGAGAGTGGTCAGGCACTACTGTGGCCTGCCCAGGGAGGTGGTGGAGTCACCATCCCTGGCAGTGTTCAAGAGGTGTCTGGATGAGGAGCTTCAAGATATGGTTTAATAGCTTGTATAGCAATGGTAACGAGAGGACAGTTGGACTAGATGATCTTGCAGATCATTTTCAACCTTGCAATTCTATGACTCATGAACAAAGCTACAAAGATTCAACATTTTCCCAGGCATAATTATCAAACTATAGAGAATTTAGCCTTCAGAATATACATGCATTTGCATAAAACAGGGGAAGATCAGACCTTGAAGTGTATTCTTTTTATTCTTAAGAGTATTTATTGCATTTAAATAACTGAGTTTGGTCATTAAAAAAAATCATAATTTTTTTGATTAATCATTTCTTTATACAGGTCAGAGGGTCTGTTAGGTCATCTTTTTTGACTTTGTATATATCAAAAGAATTACACCTGTTTGAATCCAATAACTTATTTACTTAAACATATTTTCCATAAAGGCACCCAGCTTGTGTTGAAGACTGCTATAGTACATTCAATATTCATCTTTCAAAAGCTTTAATATTAGTGGCTGTCATTTCTGCACTTGTCAGTATACTTTTTTCCCCTTTTTTTTTTGTGGTCATTTATTTTTTTTGTATAATTTTCTGTATAATACCAATTTTCCCACATTGTAGTATGTGCTTCTTGCAGATATTTTATAAATAAAATTTTATAAAATTTATTTATGATTTCCATCGGTTCTGCTCTATTAGAAAAAAATATAAAATTACTTAGATCAAGAATACTTGAGGACTTTTGAAACAGGAACAAACAAATTAAAAACAAACAACTAAACACTGCCTGAGGGATTTGCAATGGTTATTATTCCACTGTTAAAAATATATAAACTGCTGAAGTAATAGTATTGTGCCAAGGAATTCTGTGGTATTTGTCCTTCCTTTATTTTCATAGATACAGATGAGGTTTTACAGACTTTCAATTATAAAAATGCCATGTATACATTTGTATATTTCTGCCCTCTCTGAAACACAAATCTATAAACTATATAACAATTCTAGTTTATATATTTTCTTCAGATACTGAGCTCCAATAGAATGCAAGATTTGATTTCTTTTAGGCAAAAGAAATTTTTAGCTTCCCAGTAACTCTGCATGCATTTTGTTTATCCTGTTGCACAATATTAGAGGACTCAGAAACACATATTAAGTTAATAATCCAACATCACTGTTGAAAAGAATGTCCTTGTGTACAGTAATGACCTTGAATATCTTATTTATATAAGCTTTCTGCCTAAGTCAAACAATTAACAAAATGTTAAGATGACTGTGTCTCTGGCCACCCTGGTCTAGCGCTTGGCAACCCTGCAGGAGGAAGTTGAAATTAGATGATCTTTGAGATCCTTTTCAACTCAGGCCATTATAGGATTCTATGATTCTGTGATTTCTGTCTGTAACTTGTTCATGCCATACTACTATTGCATTCCATATTCTTAAAGTGAACATGAGATTTTTTAGTTTTGTGGCTTTCTTAAGCTGATAATCTGACACTGAGCTAACAAGGAGGAATCCTGCTTTAACATCATTTCATACAGAATGCATATGCCCAGAAAAAGCACATATCATGTTTAGAACATTACAAACTCTATAGTTTTTAAGAAGCACAGCTGTGTGCATTTCCCTTGTTGTGTTCTCAAACTACGGATCAGAAAAGTAGTTGTTCACAGAAACTTCCAGTTTTCCTTATTAGCTCCCAGATTCCAAGTTGTGCCTTGAACTGAAAATGACTCACTGTCAGACAGAAGAGATTACTTCATCATGAGTGAATTCAAATGTCTCTGTTTTCATCCTTAAAGCATAAGGTGTCTTGCAGATTATAAACTTATCCATTTAAATTCTTCCTATGAAAATCCATATTGAGATTTCTTTTTAAATTACTAATAGGTAGTAAAATGTATTTTTTAGTTAAAATGCTTTCCACATTGCAACATATTGTTGAAGTACCTTCTTACAAACTTGAAATCCTTACAGCTCTTCAGTTCTAGGCATGTGAAAAAATTCACAACTTGCCTTGCTATTAATTCTGCATAATTTCAGCTGTGCCATAATAAACCAACTAACCAACAAAATAAGAAAGCAAGCCAGTAGATTTTTTGGATTGTAAATACTTAGATATTTTACATATATATAGAATGACAGTAGAAAAGTAGAACCACTCATTATTACTTAGGAAAATTTCTTTTATTTGGTCTAATTTAATTTAACATCCAGGTAAGTTGGTGTCAAACTGTGAAAGTCAAGTTTAAAAAAAAAATACATAACATGACATGTGGACAGTAGGTTAGCTGGAGCTAAAGGGTGTTGCTTGTCCATTATCATTTTACAGCTTGCATTTTAAATATGCAGTGTTGTCTTATCAAATTTATTTCTCATTCTTGTGTCACAATAAGTTTTGAGAGATGAGAAGAATTCTGCAGTTACAAATAGCTTTAAAAGTGTACTGCAGATTGATTTTTTAAAATATATTGGACCCATATAAAGAAGAAATAATTAAAATTTGTATATTGAGGATAGGATTTCAGTACCTTTGAACAGTACAACAACTTTCAGTGATATCACTGGCAAGACCATTGATTTCTTTCAAATGAAGATGTTACCAATACTTAGAATTTTAATGAGAGGTTCATGATGCAATATTTTTATTAATGCTAAAGCACTAACATATACAATATTAACATTTATTAGAAGTAGACTATGCCATATTACTTTTTCCGCCCCATGTACAGCTTTTTGTCTAGAACATCTCCCTGATTTTCATTAACAACATCATAGGAGTGTCACATAATATATGAGCGGATAGACTTCAAGAAGGAAAAAATAGGTAACAGCTATCCAGAAGGATGAATAATTTGCAGAGGGAAATTACTAGTTAAAAGTCTGCAAGTATGGGTGTTGAAGTTATAGTTAGTATTTTAGTTAAGAGACTGGATAGACAAAGCCATTAGTTTGACGTCTTTAAAGACTACTGAGAAAGCTATGATTTTGTTTGAGATAGAAGAAGATTTTGAATACAGAATACTGAAATTTCTTTAAAATTGGAGGAATGATAAGCTAAGTCACTGTATGGATTCTCCAGGAACTCTAAGCAGCACCTCTTTAGTTGGAAACAGAAAAAATGCCAGCAACAGTAATTATCAAAAGACGATCATAAATCAAAAGGAAAAAGATGCAGCAGCTCATGAGAATAATATGAAGTAAAATAAGACACTGAAATTAACATTAAGAGAGGAAAAAACAAAAAGAAATTCACTGGCTCACTTCACCTTCCTTCTGAACTTCACTGTCTACCCTACAGGACAGTAAACTAATGCAACTTACAAAACTGCATATACGTATCTGCATATAACTTGCACATCTGTGATTTAAGTGCTCTGCTATTCATATCCATTTAGACTCTGAACTATCATTTTACTATTTAAACTGTGAGAAATGTTTTCTTAGAATTAAAAGATAGTCTGAATACATTTTTTTCCTTCTTGCTTTCCAGCAATGTTTAACTCCTTGTTTTCTGTTTGTTCATAGCCTGTATGGTTGTAGAGGTTGTTTTCAGCCTGAGTGGCATAAAAAACAAGGCCTTGGAATACTAAAAGCTAGTAAATATACATGTACATTTAAATATTAAATATAAACCCCATTGAAATATTATTCCTATAAAATATTCCAAGAATTCTTTTCAAGTTCACTATTTCAAAGCAATACTTTTTAACATTAGGCAATGTATAGTCAAAGAATATAAGGATGCTATAATTACAAAATAAACAAAAGAGTTTGGCAAAACACATTATAATAACAAAAAGAGAATAGATAGAAAGCTTACCCACATCCTAGGCTCACTGCAAAACTCCAGAAGAGAGATCTCCAGAAAAGATTCTTTCCTTCTGGTAGTCAGCTCTTAAACGGGTCTAGGAGAGGTGGAGCCAGGTGCCACCCCTTCCAGCAGCACAGGTGATTTGCCTTCACCTTTGCTCCCATGGCTGACTCATTGTTCACCTCAGGTGATCAATCAGAGGTTCAGGCCATGATTCAGCAGTTCCCATACAGGCAGTATAAAAATAGTTTTATGTTTTGGTATAGTCTTGAAATATTGATTATGATTATATTTGAATTTGTACCTATATATATATATATTTTTTTTGTTTAACTTGTGTTTTTAATTATGTCACTCATACTATTAGGTTTCATTCAGCTTTTCCTAATTGAAATCAGACTACAGGAGATTTAGGGCCAGGAACTGACCTGTTACTCCTTTACGTGTGCACACTGCATTTTTTATTATTGCAAAATATATCTGTAATTTGCTTTGTCTTGTTGAAATATGTACAAGTCAGAAGCTTTATATATCTACAAAACAGTTTATCATACTGCACCATGTCTGTATCTGGATTTTGAGTCCTGATTTGCTTTTTCTCCAAATATGCTATGTGGGCTTTTTAATATGCATTTAACATATGTAGAGAGACAGTGACAAGACAAAGAAGACATTTGTGTTTAGGAATGTCAGTTTTTTAGACTTTTGTTTTAAGAATACTTAGAGCAGTTGTAAATAGTTGGTGTACAAGAAAACAGTAGTGAGAATTGAAATTTCCCAAATATGTATTAAAAGCTCACAGGAGACAATAAGGGTTGGAAAAAGGAATTGAAAAATAACAACCAGTGCAACAGAGGCATTCTGTCATTATCTAGTAACACAAGTAAGTAGGCTTATCATATAGGAAAAGGTATAGAACTGTTTTAATACATATACTGATAATATCATAATCTAGAACAGCTGGTATATGTATTGCAGTTTTAATCTAATAAAAATATGTTTTCTTTGGTTATTGTTGCTATTTTTTTAATCTTGATCCTGTACTGATAAAGGAGAGATTCTTACAAAATCTGCAAGAATGTATTTTAGCATTCCTTGAAGGAAGAAGGAGAGCATGTTGCTGATCAGCTGAACAGAAAATAGGATTTGGTCAAAGAGAAAATCCCTCTGGGAGAGAAAGTCTAACAGGGTGAGCAGATTGTTGAGAACTGAAAGTGGAGAGCTTCATAGGATGACAAATAGGTATATTTAATCTGGAAGTTAAAAGCAGAAAAGAAGGGGAATTTAATTTTAAGAGCTTTTAAGTGCACAAAGAATGAGTGAGATATGGGACAAATCATTACTGGTTTTGATAGTTTCAATATGAAAAATGACCTGAAATATGGAGGCTAAGGCCTGAATAAATAGATAAATAAATAAATTCAGACAGAAAAATCCCAGCTGAAATACAGTAGATGAGTTTCGATTTTATTGGGTTCCAAGGCAAGAAGAGAGGACAGTGTTTTACACATCACTTCCCCAAAGCCTTGCTCCCAGACAGTGCAAAGCCTTAACTTATGTTTTAAGCATGCAATTTCTGGTTACATGGTGTTCTTCTGTAAGGCAAGTAAAATTGTGCTATTACTGGATCCCCGCATTGTCAGTTTATAGACCATGGATGTTTCTATATTCCAGTTTAGACTAAAATTTTCTGTTACCCATCATTTCTATTAGATGCAGTGTACCTTGGCAATAATATTTGCATTAGAATTAGCGGAAACTGTGTATGTGTTGAGTGAGATGAATATTTAGTCCAAAGCATCTTCCTTCAAAAAATATTTGAGATGTTCTGTAATCTTTATGTTTGCTGTGTGGAGGTCTATATGTGCTTGCAATGAAGGAACACACAATTTCCCATTCTAATAATCTTTTGCTACTCATGCAGATCAGGCTGAATAAAGCTGAGTACTTTCAGATGATGATTTTTAAATCAAACTCTCTAACTCTCCGTATGGAAAATAATTTATGTAGTGACTACTACCTTTAAAACTTGCACAGACAAATGGAAAGGGAATTGTAGGGAAAACAAGCAAGTAAACTTCATTCCTCTTTAACTGATTTATCTTGTGAGCAAAAGACTAAAATAAGAGCAGAAGTGTAAGAAATAATTGATTCCAGAAGATGGCACTCTTAAACTATGTATTTTTAAATTTAGTCACAATTCATGACTACGGATGCACTTTCCTATTTGTCTAAACTATTTAATTATTTATCTGTACTCAAAGGTAGGGTAAAATGTAAAATATATTCATCTTTATGCAGTTTTCACTCTGAGAAACAGTATTTATTTTGCCAGCCAGATGCCCCACTAATTAAAATGAATTGTCTATAAATAAAAATTATATATTGTGAAACCTAGAGAAAGCAGCAAAATAAAATCAACAACTATGTTTAAACAGCATAGTCACATCCACTAAAATTTGGCTTCTCTGTTGTAGAAATAGTAAATAGGATAAACATTTAGAAGATAATTATAAAGTTCATGATATGTGTACATAGATGTGTTAATACATTTTATTTATTTATGATGATAATTATTATTTTATCTTGGTAATGCAGGTCTCCCTTAAAAAAAAAAAAAAAAAAAAAAAGTTCTGTGAGTATTTGTGTATGTGATTATAAAAAGATCTATTAAGGTTTGATAGGTCTAGTTCATCTGTTCCACAAAATTCCCCAAACTGCCTGATTTATGTCCAAATGTAGAGAAAAATATTAGCCATTAAAATTGCATAGCAGGAGGTGCAGTCTTTGAGCATTTACAAAGAAGCAGCACAAGATGGTTGTAAGCAAGATGTCATATAGGCAAGATGGTTGTAACTATAGAATAAATGACAATTGAGGTTGTAATTAATTAAATTCTGTCTTGACTAATATGGCCTCTCATTTTGGATGCATGATCTTGAACCAAAAATACTTGTTTTCAGCTATGATACTTTTTTTCTGCTGTATTTTCCAATGTGATGTCTACTTTCAGAATTAAAAGAATTAAGTAACTCCATTCTTTTTCATCTGAAAGATCTACGTAGCCCCTTTTCCAAAATCTGTATCTGACAAATTTTGTCTGGTGTCTAGTCTAAATTTAATTTATTTTTCCTTATGTCTGAGATTCTGTAATTTCATAATCAAGGTGCTTAAAAAACATTCATTAGTAGTGACTGATGAACATTTTCAGGACACTTTCTTTATAAAGTATCTAATGTATTTTACTTTTGTGGAGTGGTTGCAGACAACAGAAAAGGTAATAAAGATCTTAGTGCCATACGTGACATGAACATTAGATACAATAACTAATATAATACCAGCTATTGTTTACTGAAGTTGAATAGTAAATATATTTGAGCACATGTTGACCTAGAAAATTAATATATTCCTGCAATTAAATGAATATATTTTTGCAAAAATTATTTAACAAAAAAATCTCAGGCAAAGCATATCTGTATGAATTAACATGGAAACCAACAAGCTGAACCATTTATTCTTGCTGTACACTTTATATGTGAAATGGTTCACAAAACAAAGTTACAAAACAAGCAGTTAATACTATATGAATGCTAGCAGTTCATAAATATTTTTCAATTTTGGACATTATGATCAATTTAGCTGTACATGTGATTTTTGAGGAGTTTACATAATTATTTGTGCTAGATTCTTTGCTGCTTTTCTTATGTGATTGCTGTTGAGCTCATGTTCATAAGGACACTTAACTTTCACTAAAAATTTGCAGATTTGGAAATACGACCATGAAATGTGGCTCTCATTTTTATTTCTGAGATCATTTGAATGTATAATTGTAATAGATCAGGCTCCTTCCTTATTTCAAAAAAAAATCTAGGAAATCAAAGCTTAAAATATTAAGCAATATGTCAGTATTGAATTCTGTAAATTATGCTGTTGGGGGAAGTAATGTGGTCCAATGAATACTTGGGAAATGTCTAGAGTTCTGTTCTTCAGGTACAGCTAGATATATTTGCCTTGCAATGCTCTGCATGGCAATGAACAAGGAAAGCACTCTGCAGCCTGACAGAAAAGGTGCGTGCAAGCTGATTAAGGTTTGAAAAGTATGTAGCCATGTCATTTTTGTTGCATTAGTACAGATGTAATTATGAATGCTGTTACAACCACATAGATAATTGCACAAGGAAGTGTACTATTTTACATGACTCAGTGATGTAGACAGCACTTATTCTGCAGTGTGTACATATTTCTGCTTGTTTGGTAAAAACAGTTTTATGAGGCTGTGCAATTCATGTCAGAACTCTGAATCTCTTTTAAATCTCCCTGTGTGAAGATCATCATTGCACAACACCAGGATTAAAACAGATCACTACCTAATGCGAAAAGCAAGAAGTATCTGCTATCCAAAGAAGATAAATCTTAGCTTGTCTTTTACTGGTTAAATTTAATTTATTAGCATAATTTGATACTGATGGTCTTTCATTCTCTTTTATACCATACTGATATAAACTTTGAAATATGAAAAATATTTCCAAATTTTCATATTAGTAACAGTAGATACTTTTGCTATGTCTTTAAATATCTTTTCCCCCCCCCCAGGTTATTTTTTAGCTCAGTGAGTTCCATTGCTTCATAAACTTCAGATTTTGGTATAAAATGTATATTTTCCTATGTATTTATATATATTGTATAATATGTATATATACACACATATATATGTATATATATAGAAGATATATAGATAGAATTGAACACAGAATATATATATTCTATACTTTTCATATTTTAAATCTAGTAACATCTCATTCTAGATACATATTCTAAATATATATTCTAGAAATATCTATTTTCTATATTTCTATATATTCTAATATAAATTTTATTCTTATTAAAATATGAATTTCTATGCATTTTAAAGCAGGTAAAATTTTTATTTAAATTAAAAAACAAACAAACAAAAACCTAAAGTGTCTCATTCTGTAAGTGAGATGTTACCAGATTTAAAATATTAGGAATTTTCCCTAATACTAAAATTGATAATGCATATTGCCCTTCAGAGTAAAATGGATTTGCTTGTATCATTTTAAGCACTTCTAGGGTCAAATGACTCTTCTTTTTCTGATGAATAAGTGGAAGCCATTGGGTTGCTGTTTTTTTTTTCCAATTGTCTTCATGATCTTCAGTTACATGCAGGATAGAGGAACTCCAGAAATGACTTAACTTTTTTTGTTCATGGTTTGCTGTTTGTTAAAATTGCAATACAATCTTATGAGTTCTGATCCAAAAGTAATGACTCTGATTCAATTATATTGGCCCACAATATCAGAGGTTCATTTTGTTGGCATGGCATTAGAGGCCTTCCCATATTCCATTGCATTTTTTTTCTATGTGGCAGATCACAGCAGAGGCGCAGTCTGACAAAATGGTATCTGACATGGAAATGAGTATGAATCAAAGGCGTGTGATTGAATTCCTCCATGGGGAAAAAAAAAAAGGCACCCATTGGCATTCATCAATGCTTACTTATTTGTGGAGACAAAACAGTGAATGTGAACTGATACAGAAGTTTATGAGTGAAGCATGCAGGCTCTTGTTCATCACTGCTGAGAATGGATAGCTAATAGTGGTGATTATGTTGAAAAATAGTGTTTTGTAGCTGACAATTTGCTCTATTAAGTAGTGTTACTATCTGTGTATCAGTTGTAGTTTCCATGGAAATAAATAGGAGGCATTAACTTCAGAGACATCTACATATATTTAGAAACTTGCTATTTAAGTCTTTCTTTGAAAATGTCCTTGATACAAACTCAGATTCCCTTGAATGGAATATTATACACCATATATTTTGGGCACCCATCTTTATTTATCCATGTAGATTTAGGAAGTAGATATATTTTCTAAACCGGCTGTGCTTCAGACGAAAAGAATGGTTATGATCCTCCTTCTCCAGCATTGCTTTTGTTGCCTATCTCCATGAAAGGCTTTCCTCTGTAAAACCTACATGAGTCACAGTTGCCTGAGTAACATGGATGCTAAAGAAGTAAATAGAAATAGAATATAAGAACTACATTACTTTTGACAAATATTAACCACATCTCTCTTGATCATGCTGGCTATTGTGAAGTATAAAGTAGCTTCTTTTGTGTAAATCAGGGATTGTAGTGACAAATATCCTGAAATCTAAAGCTTCTGTCAGACAGCAGGAATTTACATGAAACATAAATTTACATTTTAATTTAAAACCAACCAATCAACTGTCTAAAGAAACAAGCAACTCCCTCTCCCTCTTCAAAACAACTAACCTAACAATTAACACATTTACTCATTGGATTTAGTTAACTTTCCTGCTAAAGACCAAATACCATCTTTTGTTTAATGATGTTATTGTAGACTAATTGCTATATCCACATTCAAAAGAGTATCTATTCAATCCTAATTCCTTCCTCCTTTCCTCCTTTCCTTCTTTCCTCCTTTCTTCCTTTCCGCCCTTCCTCCCTTCCTCCCTTCCTCCCTTCCCTCCTTTTTTTTGCAAACCAACATTATCCATCACATCTTGTAACTCACATGCCCTCCTGTTCCTCACTTGGTGGAATATCTAAAGTAATTCTGGAAGAATTTTATTTGAAGTAGTTCTAAATTCTTCATATTCAGAAACAGAAAATGTTTGGAATAAATTAGGCATCAGATCATATCTGTTCTTGTAGCAGTCTATGGTATTACTTTTTGAAGCATTTAACTGACTTTGAAAGTAAAATTGGACAATATTTTGGAGCACCCCATCTTAATGATACATTTTAAGTTCCCATTTCTAATTAGAAAATCAAGAACTGTCCAGTGTCAATACTGTACCTAATTTTTGTTCATTTAACCATGAAATAAACTAAATTACTTATCTATGCTCCACATGCATTTCATGCAGGTAGATAACTTTTATCTGGATAAAAACCTGAATTCTGAACAAGAGTCTGCCTGTCTTGCTAGAAAGTAATACAGAAAAGTCAAGTATGTGATTTGGCCCCAAGTTTTTATTTGGTGTTACAGGATGTTGTCTTTGGAAATTCTAAGATTTAATGAAATATCCTACTGATTAGAACAGTCATTGATGAAAAGAGAACCACGTTTTATTTCCTCCTCTATACTCGCATCTGAATCCCTCCTCTTTCCCAAGGAGAACATCCAAAATACCACCATGTAAGATATTCAAAGTGAAGATATCTGACAACCTTCTTCATCGTGGTATTACGCAGAAATCAATTTGGGAAGTTGTAAGCTGAAAAGTCTGTTCATTATTGCCTGACTCTCTTTTACTCCATTTGCTGCTTCATCTGCCTGGTGCATTCTTACTGGTATCTAGATTGGGAACTATTTAGAGCAGAAGCTTGCTTTTTGATTACTTGTCTTTACTGTGCCCAGCACAATAGAGCTCTGATCTTTGATTGAGGTACACATAAAAGGAAAATCAGAACTAAATAGTGGTCCTGTGAAATAAGCCTACTGGTCTGACATTCTCTAAAATTACTTGACTCTCCTGAAATCAGAAGGTATAATCATATTTAATGTCCTAAACTTAAGTAGGAATGCCAAGAAAAACTTGCAGGAAAACTTGCAGGAAAAAAATAGTGCTCAAGAAAATGTAATTGGACTCAACCTGATGACATCTGTGTTCAAGAATTTTTTGAACTGATTTCCCTACCAAGCAACAGAACCAATATCTTACAATATTGTGTTTCATGGTTTGAATTAAATAAATGAGTTGAACAATATGCTTTATATATATTTATATGCATATAACCTTTGTTCGGCATTCTGTCACAAGTAGTTGTTTAACAGTTCATCAACTTTAATTGTGATGTTTTGTAGACAATAAAAAGATTAAAATAAAATTTGAAGAAAACATATGCTTTTAATAGCTAACCTTGAAGTTCTGTCTAATGAGTTTCAATAAAAAAATAATGCTTATATTGTTACTCTGATGATAGTAACTGAAAATACAATGTAAACATTTATTCAGTAATTATCAGGATATTTCTATCAAACACTGAAGGATAACCAGTTTACACATGAACAATCTAAACACAAATGAAAGGGCTGGTCAAAATTCACATACAGATTGATGAAACTAAAGATTAAGAGATGAATTCCTGAAAAAGAACTGGATCAGTGTGTGGGATGCATTGCCATGTGGAAATCTTCATTTCATTCAAATTAGGTGGGAACACTGATAGCTGAGATGCTGTGGCTTTCCTTTTTCTTCATATATTAAATTGTAAGGAGCATTTAACACCAGTATGGCAAGTATATTATATTTTTTAGGGCAAGGGGGAATGATTTTAAACTGAGACAGGAGAGGTTTAGGTTAGATATTAGGAGAAAGTTTTTCACTCAGAAGGTGGTGACGCACAGGAACAGGTTGCCCAAGGAGGTTGTGGATGCCCCATCCTTGGAGTCATTCAAAGCCAGGCTGGATGTGGCTCTCAGCAGCCTGGTCTAGAGGTTGGTGACCCTGTACATAGCAGGGGGTTTGAAACTAGATGGTCATTGTAGTCCCTTTCATCCCAGGCCATTCTATGGGTCTGTGATATATGTCTCTGTTTTGGCTCTTAAACAGATGTCCTTAAATTTACATCAGTTTAGATTGTGGATGTACTTCAAGTACGATAAACTGTTCATGTAATGGCAGCTGAGGTATTATAGCTAACCACCGTGTGAATGAATTACAATCTGTGTCAAACATTCTCTGACACTTTGCTTCCTTGATCCATTTTTTTCCTGGAAGATGTAAATCCAATTCTATGAAACACCACACTACCATCTCAAGTCTTCAGCTAATCAGTCTGATAATATATATCAAGGAGTTGTGTACATTATCAAGACAAAGAGAGATGATGCCAGTGTAACACTTCAAATTACTGTGTCAAAACAAGTGAAAATAGTATTTAAGTTAGTTCCCTGCTAATAGAATGGAATGTTTAAGATGTTTACAGCTATGGTTTGTAGGGGTTTTATTCCTAAAATAGGATAGTAAAAGAACTGGTAAGTGAATCAATCTGAAAAACCTCAAGGAAATAAATGTGTTACATGTTTGGATTGCATTCTAAATCAAAGCTAAAAGAATGTTTCTAATTTGCCTCCCAGGCAAAATGGAAAATAATATTTTAGAAAGTTGTTCCAGATGTTAGTAGCAGTATAACAACTTTACAGATGTATCAAGAGTAATCTGTAAACTTACCAAGAATGGAAAGAGTACTGACCAAGACAGTTGTGCTGTCAGGGATAATGGAAGAATAATAAATGAGACTTGGCAAGGAAGTTAGCTGTAATAATCAGAGTTCTTCAGACATGTAAACACATTAAAAAAAAACCTGAGATCTCTTTATAGGAAATATGATACCAAAATAAAAAATTACCTATGTGCATTACAGAATTAAGCATTTATTCTCTGATTTCAGGGTTAAGGACATAAAAGAAAATGTAGGTATGTGAATATGTATTACCAGAATAGAGACTGACAAACTCATTGTGTTCAAATTGTCAGGCCATAATGTTGGCTGAACTAATACAAGCAATGAATTTTGATACATGTGCTAAAAATGGCAGTGATTATTTAGTAACAAATACAGAGTTCTTTTGTTGTCTGTTGTCTTACAACTTTTTTTAAGTAACTTTTTTTTTTCTTGTCTGGATGTCTGGACAATCCCACTTATTGGCAAGATCATTTACTCAAAGGTTTTCTGAAAACAGTACTAAATTTATATTGCTGATAGCCTTTCGTTTAATCAAGTTTTGAATATCTTGACATAAATTCTATTGTCTCTCTGGGAAATCTGTTCCAGTGCTTAACCACTCTAATTGAGCATTTTTTTTTCGTTATACTCAGTTGCAATTTCTGCAACTTGTATTTATTACTTCTTGTCCCATTGCTCTGTTGCTGTGCACATCTAGCAGAGTGTAACTTCATCTTCTTATTTATCTGAAGGACTGATATTAGGTTCTCCTCTTAGCCTTTTTTTTTTCCTTTTTTTTTTCTTTCCCCAATGTCTAGGCTAAAATACTTCCAGGTTCCCTCAATCCCCTCTCACATGCTAGCAGCTATAGGACCCAAACAGCCCTCCTTTATTTTGCTGCAATTTATCAGTATTTCTGCAGCATTGAGGTCCTAAAGAAGAACCATTATTCTCAGTGCAGTTTCACAGGTGCTTAGTGGAGTGGAATAACCACTTTGCATGAACTGATTGTATTTTTATTAATGCAACACAGTCTGTTATTAGTTTTAATTGTTGGATGCACTGCTTATGCATTGAGGACCTCTAGAACACTTTTTATAAAATTTGTCCTTACCTATTCAGTCTTCAATCTGTCTAATGGCAGAGGGGTCGAGGGGAATGCACTGGGAACTTTACATTTCTATTTACTGAACTTTGTGAAATTCTAATGAACTTATGCCTCTAGTGTACAGAAATACCTTTAAACAGCTACCCTGTCCTTCAATACACTTCAATGATCATTCGAGTTTGAAAGTTATCCATGAACTGAATGAAAGTGTATTCCATTACAATGCACAGATTACCGAATATATTAATCCCAGCAGAATTTTACTCATCAATATCTACCTGCTAGACTTCGCTTTGTTGTGCATTACATTTTAAGTCTTGCAGTTCAAACAGTTCTTCACTTATCTTGCAGTGAATCCATTCAGTCCACATCTCTGCAATTTAGCTACAAGGCTGATGCAGTGTAAGAGATTATCTTTTGCAACACAGCCTCAAAGCTAGCTGAGGAACACTGATGGACACGTCCTGGGTAGCGGTTGAAAAATCCTTTGTCTGAGGGACACAGATGGACAATTCCGGGCAAGTCCAGTTCAAAGTTGGCAAAATCTGTTGTCTGAAAATTTGCAGGCCAAGGGGAATGAGAGAGAGATAAGCCACAGCTTAATACTGGGAAACAGTCTTTTATGTGGGCTTATCTCAAAGGAGATGGCCATCTCAGGGGGCACTGCACATGTCTCTAACCCAAGCATCCAGGAATATCAGATTGGCAGAAGGATAAAAAAGGGACCGACAGCCATGAGTACAGGTGTCTGAAATCAAATTCCTCAGAACATGTCTGCATACTGAAGAAGAAGGTATTTGACATCAGATTCCTCACGATGTGATGCCTGCATGCTTAAGAAAAAGAAAAGGTGTCTGATATCATACGCTTCATGATGTGATGCCTGCCTGCTGATGGATTCTCCGGGGCTGGCTACCTGAGACCTGCTCCTTCTTCCTGGACCTACCCTGTCACTACACCTGCTTGCTGCCCAAGGCTGGTCACTCTGCTACTGCTCTCCCTGTGCTTTTGCCTCAGACCATCAGAACGATGTGCAACAGGACGCTGCTGGATCTTGGTAGTGACTATTCCCTTTTTACATAATTCTTGCTTCTTTTCTATCTTTTCTATCACCTGCTTTCTCTTCCCCATCACCCTGATTAAGGTTTGTAATAAACTGGTTGGACAGACATTTGAATAATTGTTCCTTAATCTCACGTTGGGTATACATATATCAAAGAATGTCTTCTCCCTCATATAAATTGGAGCAAGACATGCAGGAAACTAAATCAGAAAGTTTCCTAAATTTTAGACAAATGGCATCCGTCACTGTCCTCCTATCTACAACTAATAATCTCACTTAAATGGCAATCAGGTTATTTGAACAAGACTTGGACTTGGTAAATATCCATGATGACTGTTGCTAATCATCTTGTTGTACATTAGATGTGTGAAAATAATTTCCTTGAGCACTTTTGTCATTATCTTCTAAGGGACTGAGGTGGGACTGATTGCGCATTCATTCACTTGGACACTCTCCTACAATTTTTGGCAATTGGTATCACAGAATCACAGAATCATAAGTGTTGAAAAGGATCTCTGGAGATCGAGTGCAACCCCTTGCTAAAGCAGGTTCCCTAGAGTAGATTTCAAAGGAAAGTGTCCTGGCAGATAACATATAAACATTTTTTTTCCCCAGTCAGCAGAACTTCAAAAGACATCCTCCAGTCCCCATAACATTCCAAAGATTATACACAGTAGTTAAACAATAAAATTATCACCTTTAGGTACTTTCTGTTCAGTTTCATGGACATTTCTGTTCAGGGTTCATTTAGACAGTCCCCAACTAACACTAAGAATGAAAAGTACCCCTAGTGCCCAGCTAGTCCAATAGCAGCAGCTACCTCTCTGAGCAGTTCCCCACACTTTATTTTTTTTTATTATTTTATTTTTATTATTATTATTTATTTATATATATATTTTTTTTGCACAATGTCATATGGTGTGGAATATGCTAATAGCCAGTTTTGATCGACTGTTCTGGTTCTGTCCCCTCCCAGCTCCTAATAAATAGCCATCCCCCTCATGGTCAGAGCAACACTAGAAACTGAAATATCCCTGGCATCTTGCAGCGCCACCCAGTAACAAAAAGCATTTTGGTGTTCAATTAGCACTGTTTTTCTTCCGAAGCCAAAACATAGCATCCCACCAGACACTTGGAAGAAAATATTAACAATAAACTGAAAGGACAGAGCTGTATCAGGACACTCAGCCTACCTGTCCACCAGGCTTGCCAGCTTCATTTTCTGCACATCAAGACTTACAATTCTAGTATATTGAGGTGCTTTCACCACTTCAATATGTGCAGTAAGATCTGCTTTTGGTTATGGGATTATGTGCCCTAACCATACATTATGGTCTGACCATTTGGTCTAATCCAGCATTCAGGAAAGTATTTTCAGACTTTACCGTGGGAAAGAAATAAGTGTAAATTAGGCACACACTTGTAACCTAATTCATCAGTACTTCTCTTAAATAAGAGAAATAAAATATTTTAATTATAGAGCCTGGATAACTAGGCTCTTTCTATCTATTTTCCAACACTCTCACATTTTTATATTATTCTTCTATTCAAAACAAATTATTTTCTGTATGTTAGATAAAGAAAATAGATAACAGATAAAGAAAATTGTTGGTCTTTTACTATGCTTTTTTTTTTTCCATTGTAAGAGAATTGCCCATCAGATTCTACACCATTAAAGGAAGAAAAAAAGAGAGAGAGAGAAAGCAGGAGCTAGTTTCAATCCTTTTTGTTGGAGACAAGCAGAAATTCACTGGTCATCTTAGGGTTCTGATTGTCCTTACTAACATGTCTTCCTTACTTTGACCAGTTCTCCCAGATGGAGCCTTTGCTTTCTGTCTGGTTTTGTAGCCATCAGGAAGGTTAAAGCATCTAGGCCCTGGCAGAATACTAGTACTAGTATTGCCAGACCTCCAGATGCACTTTTAGTAAAATTCTATGTGAAGAGAGTTAGTGTAGCATGGCAGAAGGAGACTGAAATAATGGCATAACAACTATTTCACAGAATAACTATGCACACAATGTGGCTTGCTTCATGTATTTCAAATATGTTCATTTTCAATGTATCTGACATAACACAGTCAATACTGTATACAAGAGAGGCCCTTTTTTTCACCAAGCTTATCAGTTGTACATTGTGTTTAGCTTTGTGATATGTCAAGCGTAACATCACACTTCAATTTTAAGTTACAGATTTTTATACACCCAGTGTGATTTGAAATAAGGATGTTGGAACCTTTTCATCCTCTTTTAATTAATTCCTTAATATCAGAAAAATACTAAGTACAAAAACATGAAGAAAACATTTTCTCCTCCAACATGGGATGAATATTGACAGAATACACAACTATTTTACTCATTTTTCTACTGGGATCAAATTGACTGAGGTATAAATATTTTTCATAGGCTTCCTTACCCATTTGTAGACCCAGCACAAATTTTATATAGTGGCATGTAATTACATAATATAGCCAATAAGGGTAGAAAACAGTTCTGTATCTTAACTGAAGTGCCAAGTAGAGCTACTTATTAATAGTAAAAATAAAGCAGAAGATGTTGATCTTACATGAATTCAAGGCAGACTGGACAAGCTCTTAAAATAGAAATCAATGCAATTGATGAAATACTCAGAAACAGTCTTCTGGACAGAAAACTTCCTTGACATCAAAATTTGAAGTTGTGAGTGTACAGGGAAGAAGCATTTATACGCTTCCCTTGCTATACTCTTTTTCCTTGGTGTTGGCTTTTGAATTTTGCTAGAGATGTGATACACTGAGTTAGATGGACTGTTGATCTGACCTAGTAAGGATCTTCTATACGTTACCAGCTGGAAGACAAAAAAAATGGAAATGAATTTCCAGCTTTAACTTCCTTTATGGAAATAATCAGGTTAAAAAAAATAACCATACAGAGTAGATAGAACCTGCTGAAAGTTCTCTGACACATATTTACTTGTCATTCCTAGTGGAAAACTTCTCAGGCAGGCAAAATAAACTGTCTCTATTTTGCAGGTTATAAGTCTATAAATTAAGGAGTGCATCAGTTGGCAGGACTTAGGCTTAGTTAACATACCTCTTAATGCAAGTGCAGAAACTTTACTTTTGTTGCAACAGAATTGAGTGAAATATGATCAACCACTTGTACCAACAGTAGAACAGTTTGCTCAAGATAGCCAAATAGATAGCCAAACTTTGCAAAAACCTTTTGATATTCAAGAAGTGCAGAAGTGTCAGAAAGTCTGAAACAGATTCTGCATCCCCACAATGGCAATAGCAAATCTGAAAGCTGCAGCACAATTTGAACTGGCCATTCTATAAAGGCACTTAAGAATACCGGGATAGCAGTTTCTGGAAGGGTTTTCCTGTGCATAGAGATCCCACAATTCTTTGCCAGGATCCAGAGTATCTTCTTTAACCTCCCAGGAACACAGGGAGATGAGGAGATCCCAACTGAATTGATTATGAGTCTGCCTCCATGATTATGCACAGCATGCCTGACACTCCTACCTTGATCTGCCCAAACTCTTGCCAGGACACAAACAACAGTGCTGAACTACTCAACATCTTTTTCTCATTTCAGCACCTCTCCAGCAGCACAGAAAAGTCATGTAAGTTATAAAATTGTATGTATCTGTGGTCCTTTGCTTTGATGTCTAATTCCATTAATCTTTCACTATGTAATTTGATCTTGAACTATGACAAAAAGAGAAACTGTACCTACAGATCTTTTAATGCAGAAAAAAAATGTAGCAGATTAAAGACCATGTTATCAAGTGACCATGTGGAATGGACAGGGAACAAATGGGAGTTGCATTACTGGTCAAAACAAGGAGTTTCTTATCACTCTGCAAATATTTGGAACAAGCTTCAATAAAGTTTTGTGTTCCCAAAGTAGTACCACCTTCTAATTATAAAATGGATTTCATTAGCATTTAAGACAAATCAAGCTGCTTTTACCTTACTACACCAAATATTTACATTTGGTTTTAGCTGTGCAATATGGAAAATAAGCAGTACTAGACAGTTTAATGTACCATACAACAAATTTCAACTGAACATGTAGGATGGAAGTAAAACTGTGAAACTAAAATGTTTACTGCATATGTTTCATAACATCCACCAATGCTCTCTTCACAAAGTACCAACCAAAACCACATGGTTCCTGGATAACATTTTGCTTTTTGAACTATTTTTTTTTTCAACTGATTTATATTTCTCTGCAAAACATGGTGAAATCCTATAGCTCTATCTCAGAAAAAATCGTGTTTAAACACTTGATATTTTAGTATACTTAATATTTTAGAACACTTGGACATCTGTCATAGTCACATGAAATAGAAGGTTCTTTTCAAGACTGGGCATCTGCATTGCATTCATCCTTCCACATCTACTGGTTACTTGAATAATAATTTCCTGACTGCCTTTCTCATCACGGAAATCTACATCGGAAATCTACATCGGAAATGTAAAACTATGGAAATAGCTTCTGTGGATACTAAACTCTGTTTACAGACCATTAACAATATATAATTCTTTAAGGGGTATCCTTTGGTAATTTTTTTATTTTATTTTATTTTATTATTTTTTTTAGTTTGGTAATTGAGTTTCTTGTATTTTTACAAACTACATGCATGTTCACTGCTTTGGTAACATAAAAACATTTGCAAATATCTACTTTTTTGGAGGGTAGGGAAGAGGATTTATTGATATTTTTGTATAGTAGTTATTTGGACAGTACAGCTTTTTCTATCATCACTAAGTGAAAGGAGAATAGAAGGATGCAATCCTTATTCTAGAGAAAATAATGTAATGGATCCAGATTTCTGTTAATCTCTGTTGGATTTATTTGTTTATTTATATTAAACTTCACTCTGAATGTTGGATATTTTTCTTCATTTAATTGTTTGGAAACGTTTTGAAGAAAATGGGAAGGGTACAAAAGAGAAGCGGGGTTTCCGTAGACTGCTTCCCATACACTGGTAACAGCAGCAATCTGGAAGTGGTTCCTCCAGAATGATGAGATGTTTTCTCTCCAATAGGAGGCCCACAAGGCAAAGTCAGAACAGCTTGTGGAGACTCATTATAGCACAATGGTCTAACATTTTTTCCTAGGTAAATTCTCAGTGCAAACATGTTCATATTATCTAGATTTTGATTTCATTTCAGTTTTCAGGTGTTTTTTGTTTGTTGGTTGGTTGGTTGGTTGTGTGTTTTTCTTTGTTTTTTGGTTACATAAAAAGCATTGAAATCACAAGGAGACTGCAACTAACATATTTATAAAATATGAAACAGATTCAGAGAAATTTATTGTCCCATTCATTTAAATGTGCCCTGCTCTGATCCTAGTGGGAAAAGAAATCAAACAAACATAAACAAATAAACTGAAAAAAATAAAATAAAAAAGCACTGTAACTCACATCAAAGAACTTGAAAAAGGAGAAACAGGACATCACAAATATCTCTGTGTATGATGAGTATGCCAGTTCACCTTAGCAACACAATTGGAAACACATATCTTCTCTTCACCTGAGAATGACTCAGAGATATAGATCCATAAGCTCGATCTACAAGAGAAACCAAAATGAAATCTACTTGTGGTATACCAGTTTTTTTTATCAATCATGAGCTCACTCAGTACATAAACCAGCCAACAAAGTTCAGCTGAAGTGAAAACCTGATGTGTAGTATCTTTGGGATGGAACATATTTTACTTTTTTTTTTTTTTTCTTCAATCCTGTATTGCCTGTATAGCATGAATAAGTTTGATACAATATCATAAAAAAATGTGTATGCGTTGCATTTTCTTTGCTATGCTTATTGCTTACCCTGACATTGAAGTAAATTTTTCTGAAAGTTTATTTTAGACTTTCTTGGTAACAGAAGATTTCGTTGCTTCTTTGTTATAAATAAATAAATAAATAAATAAATAAAAAGAGTATGGAAAAAAGAGAGCAAAGGGAGTGAGCTGCCAAAAATCAGTTTGGCATTTCCAGGAATACAAAAAATGAAATATGTTTTACAGCCTCTTCAACTATTACAAAGCAATAGATTTTACACAGTTCCCATGACAGGGACAAAAATGAATTAATTTAAGTGAGCATTTTGTGCTTCAGTCTTTCCTAGGGCTGACACTAAAATTGCTTAATCAACATTCTTAATATGGAAAAAGTAATATAAATGAAATTATCCCTTTAATATACAGCAAGCTGGTAACATTTAATCTACAAAGTTTAATTTTATATATATATATATATATATATATATATATATATATATATATATATATATATAAATATATTTTTTTTTCCCATGAATAAAATGTAGTGGTTTTACTGGCTACTGTCAAGGAATACAGATTCTAGCAGAAAATCTATTTATTTTACTTAGCCATTTTATACATAGGAAGATTACACTTTAAAATAACTTTATCTCTTTTCTTTATTAGGGTTTCTGGCTTGGGCAGAGGGTTCTAAAGCTTTACGGTGTTAATAACCATCTAGCTTCATAGCTTTTATTGCTGTTCTTATTATTGTGTATAGCATGCAGATACTCAAAAAGATAGCAATAATGAGATGCTTCTAAGATATTTAAAACTATGCTGAAAAAAAGAAAAAAGAAAAAAAATGGCTTCTTGATTTAACCTTCAAAACACCTTTCAAAGAGCTTTCAAAAGATCAGTATTTTTTTAAAGGGCTTCTAATCTATTTTTAACATCTCAGAATTTTACTACTTTAAGTACTGATGAACACACTAAGACACAATCCTTATGTCACCTTGTTGCATCCTTGTTATCTTTCCTTTTTCAAGAGAAATTATCTAATGGAAAAAATTATATCATTTCTATACAGTGTGTATATAACTAATATTCTTAGATATACCTTTAATCAGGTCTGTACATGATACAGAAATGAAATCAAAGCCAATTGTTTGCAATTGTATTTTCTCTAGATGGTGAGCATCTTGCTGCTGGGAATACTTTTGTTTGTAACATAGACAACTAAACTTTAAATTCTGATCACATGGTCTACTTTGAGACTTTCATACACATTTCATTGCAGTGTTCAGTTTTACACATGCTTTTACACATAATATTAATCCCATTTAATCCAGGGTACTTAATGGGATAAAAATAGAAGTATAATGGTTAGATAAAAACACCAATGCATTTTACAGATGGGGTTATAAAATGTTCTCAGATGATCTTGACTCAAAGCCACCTTCTGTTTTTATTGAAGATTAATATCAACTCATTATACAGCCACTTCACAACTAAAACACCTCATGTCTTGCAAGTTTTCAGTGTTCACAGTTTCAAAACAAATTCACTCAGCACACTTCATCTGTAATTACAGTTCACCAGGAAAACCCAGAGTAGTCAATATCTGTAAACACAAAAATCATATAGAAGGTGATATTTTAAGGTGAATTTTTGAAGTGAGTTGTTAAACACAGCCAGATCACTTCAACTATAAATAATATGAATTGTTTTGGGAAACAGTGATGCCTGGGGTTTGAATGGGTTTCATAAAACACAAAGAGAATGAACACTTGAATTTTTAATAATATTATTGTCTCTCTGCAGTCAGACTACTATCCCCTTCCTTATGTCCATTGCACTGAATCATTCATTAGGCAACAGTTCCTATCATGCTGCTAAGTTGCTTAGAAAAAAATAACTTTATTTTCCACAAAAAGTATACAACAATCTTCCTTTCTGTAAGCATAAAATTAATGCCTATTCTCACCTACTTATTTTTCTCTTCCAGCTTATCAACTGGGAATGCCTTCTTTTCCCCATATATTCCCCCAATCTAAAAAATAAAATGGATTTTAGGAGTATTCCCACTAGTTACTGTTAGACAGCAAAAGAGTTTATACTTCGTATTTGTAGAAAACCGTAGGAAGTAACAAACACTCTCAAATAGCAAGTGGAAGACATAAAGCATATTGATTGTTCTTGAAAAAAGATTTTTAGTGAATAGATCATGGGACATTGTACACTGCGATCCAGTGAAAGCATTACAACACTGAACACTAAATGTAAATCTTAGACAGAATAGGGGATGAACCCTTATTCTCATGGTATTCTCAGACCATACTTCTTTCTGAACTTGAGGAAAAGTTTGACTAGTTTTATGCTGTCCTGTGCAGATGCAAGTCTAAATTGTCAGTAGGTTGGGAAACAGTTATCATTTGAAACTCCTCAAGGCAGAAAAGGAGAAATTACAGAGTAAAAAAAAAAAGAAAAACCAACACACAAAAACCAAACCAACCAACACACAAAAACAATAATGAAAGAAAAAGCTATGCTGCATGTATGCAAAAGAAGTAAATAAATGCTGCTGAATATTGTTTGAATCTCTCATTACTAGAAACAACTTTTCTTTCTGTGCTGGTGGAAGGGAAGAATTTTGTGAAGAACAGGGGTTGCAGACCTACAAAAGCAAAGGGGTTAATAGTATCACATGTACCAGAAGACTAGAAAAGCAAGAAAACAAAACTAGTAGAAAAGTCTGAAATCAAACTCGAAATGTTATTTATTTTCCTTTTTTTCCCTCTTGAACTATATACTTATAACATCTCTCCATGTTCCCTACAAATACAAAAATTTTTTGCAATTTATTAATGCTGGGGACTTGATAATCTATCCAGAAAACCTGCTCTTTCCTTTGTGACAATTACAATTGGAAAATGTGTTCTTTAGTGCTACTCCTGTGTCTTTTACTGGATTTTGAGCCTCTAAATTTTTGTTCTACTCCACATTAGATATGATCTAGCCTTTTTTTTTTGTAGTTCCCTTTAATACATTACATTTGGATGCTGCATGTTGTCAGCATCCAAGTCATTAAGGAATGTACTGAGTAATCTAGGCAATTAGAAGAAGTAGTAGGATCATTCCAAATCTTCAAAATATTAAGATTTTCAAATTGTTGAAAATGTTAAGAAGTCTCAGTGGATAACTGGTTGAAAGGACTCAGAGATAAAGAAAAATGAAGAAATGATCTGGGTCAGAGGAGATTGGCAAGACTTATTTATGGCAGCACTGAGAGTGACAATGATCTTGGAGAAAAGGAAGCAACATAGTGAACAGCAAGTCCTTAAAGAAAACACGACTGGAACAAGAGCTGCAGAAAAGAAGTGGAATAATAAATTAGTATTCAGTCAATTCTGACCGTGTTAAATCTAAGCCAATAACATTATCCAAAAAGAGATGATGGAGAGAGATAAAGGGGAAAGAGGTGTTGAGAGCAAAAAACATCTGTATGTGAGGTAATACTCTAGGAGCTGATAACCAGATACTTTTAAAAGAATTGATCACTCATAGAAAGCATAGAATATATATATATACACACATATGCACACAGTATATATATATGTTTAAAAAAAAAAAAAGAAAAAAAAGAAAAAAAAAGCTCCTTAAGAGTAGAACCTTCCATGTTCTTTCATTTTCTGGTTACTATTTTCAAATGTACATTTTTGCAATACAAATTGCTGAATGTTCCCCTGCAGTATAATTAGTTTTACAGTTTAGTACCTTTCAGTACCTTTCCTTTTCAGTAGCTCTCACGAAACAATAGGTAGCTGTTTAATGAAAGTAAACAAATGATTATCAGTGTAGTATCTACAACGGATAAAATTAAATATTTTAAGGGTTTGTACTCCTGGCATTTGCACCCTGCTTCAACATGATTTTCTGTCTAATTACCAGAACAAATAACTATTCACCTACACTGATTTTCAAGACTGTTCACTTAGTGTTTGCTCTCAGACACAGTTGTCAGCTTTAAAGTGTGTTTTTAAAACAGGATAGTTAACTTTTGTTAATAAAAATGTACCACATTCTTAGGCAGCTTCTTATATGGGCAAACATGATAATCAGTCTTAATTATTTTTAAGATAATAATGATTTTGGGATTTTTTCAGAGCCTACTGATATTTTTAAAACACAGTAGCTTGCTTCTGGTATAAGAAATGATATGAATAATGAGAGTTTTTTATTTAACTAAGTAAGTACACCACACCAACTAATTTTTTGAGACTGAAACTACTTCTGCAATATGGTGTTGGCGCTTTCCCATGTCAACTGTGTTCCAGTGGACTACACTGACCACCCACAGTTCTGCAGAAATGAGAAAAAGCATTTAAGTTTTCCATCTAAGATAGACACTGAGGACAAGATAGAGTTTACCACAACAGAGTACGGTACTTCAGTAGAGAAGTAGAATTCTAACAATTGGAATGAATAAACATGAGAGAAGAACATGCTCCCTGCTAAAAATAACTGACTTGAGACAGTGCAGGTATACATTACTTTCCAGTATATACAGCATATAAAAGGCAGAATCCCAGCCATTTTGTTTTATTCCACAAGTTAACAAACTCATCAACTGTAGGGGAAGATGTAACTGTGAGCGGGTCACCAAAGAGTTTATCAGACTCCTTGATGGACCCTATCACTGTGAAACCTTGGGAAACTGGAGTGTAAGATAGAGAGCAAAATGTCTGTTTGTGTCTGTTTGCATGTAAGGGTAAACAGGAGATTCTTTTTGTATGCGTTATTAATCTTGTTACGCTTAAGAAACCATTCAATCTTTATCACTGTTGTTTGGGAGAAGCTAGGGCCAATTAACTGATTAGAGAAACTGTTAGAGGAACAGGAATTTCTTGTTTTTAAGTGAGTGGTTTATAACATGTATGTTGAACATAATAAAGTAGAGCTATTCTAATGCTACAAAAAAATGAGAGAGCTCTCTAACTCCACTGAACGCTGACAGTCAACTTACACTCAGCTTTATTTGTGAAGAGGACTAGAACTGGATGTTTTAAATTTTATACTTCAAAAGCAAAAGATGAACCAGTTTGTTTTTTTTTTTTTTTTTTTGTGAAAGAAATTTTAGTCTGAAAATTTGATGACACTAAGGATTAAATCCACTTTTGATAGCAAATGATTTTACATTGCAGTTTTGCACCATGGGTTATTGCAAGTTTCTTTTAAACCTCTCTACTTATGGGCATAGGTACAAACATACTCATTAAAAAAGAAAATAGATTGACACATACAAGGAAATACTATTCTGCTAAAAATCAACAGCAACTGTGTAGAAAACCCGATGCCAGAATGAGCATTTATTGTATAGGTTTTTCTTTTTCACGGTGAAATAGAAACATAAATATATAAACAGACAACATTTTTTGAACTCTGAGAAACTTCATTCCCACAGCTGGAAATAAAAACTATGCTTTTAAGAAACAATATGAATTCACTGTACTTACCACTCAGCTTTTAATGCCACATTTCATTCCTTCATTTAATGGGAAAAAAAAAAAAAAGTGTATGTCCTTTAATACACTGTGGTTTTCAACTTTATTTTAGAAGGGAAGTCACTGTAGCTTACGTGAATGTCATTATATAGATAGTTATTCAAGCTGATACTGTCCTTGGCAGCATTTACAGGGCAATCATTCCATGAGAATAAACAATTCTTGAACAATTTCTCCAATCTGTTAGGTTCAGTATGAGGCATGCATATTTCTCTTCCAATTACTTTTATTCCTTATACAAATATTTATAAATTTTTATCAAGGACAGATCAGAAGAAATCTCCTGTTTCTGTATGAGCCTTACTCTATCCCTCTTACACTATTTCAGTGCAGTCATTCGATTCCAGTTATTTTAATAATCAAAGTTCCATTCAAGTTTCTCTTCAAACATCTATCATACAAAGATAATTATCATTTATAGACCAATATGTTAGTGCTGTTAACGACAACAAAGTCTTCATATACACTGATAATATTCTTTTGAGCCTTCTCTTCTCTAGGCCAAATGGTTCCATTTTTCTGGGCCTGTCTTCACAGGAAAAATGCTCCAGCCCCTTCATCATCTTGGTGGCCTTGGATTCTCTCCAGTACTTCCATGTTTCTCATATAATGGGGAGCCTAGAACTGGACACAATACTCCGTGTGTGGCCTCACCAGCGAACAGAGCAGAAGGATCACCTCCCTCAACCTGCTGGCAATACTTAATGCAGTCCAGGATACCATTTGCCTTCAATGCAGCTAGAGCACTCTGCTGGCTTGTGTTCAGCATATTGTCCTCAAGGATATCAGGTTCTTTTCCTGAGAGCTGCTTCCCAGCAGTGTGGCTCTCCACATGTGATGGTGACTGAGTTCATTCCTTTCCAGTGAAGCACTTTGCACTTTTCGTTGTT
Organism: Tetrao urogallus; assembly: GCF_951394365.1. Taxonomy (NCBI): domain Eukaryota; kingdom Metazoa; phylum Chordata; class Aves; order Galliformes; family Phasianidae; genus Tetrao; species Tetrao urogallus. The sequence goes on along the minus strand of NC_136813.1, from coordinate 38,001,848 downwards.
GAAATATACAGAGATAGAAAAAGGAAAATATAAAAGAACATATATCATGTTTGCCTGAATTGATTATTAATCTTATACTATACAGACAGACATAATAAAAAGTGAGAAAACAAGAAAAAGCCCGTCTTTGCTTTTGAGTCTTTTTGTTTACCAAAGGCAGAAGCAACTATTTTTTAATAAAGTAGTGCTTAAAAAAAGCAAGAAGCTTCAATAAAGGAAATTTTAGTAAATATATCAACAGATTTTGTGTGCTTTCTTAAGATTTCTTTAATGAGTTCCTTATCCAAATAAAATGCAGTGAATCATCTTCATGTGGTTAAAGAGACAAAATTGCTTTTTGTCCTCTTCAGTCCTTGCTCCCCACACTATGTAATCCAAAGTATATTTTCACTTTGTGAACAACTGTTATGGAAAATAAAAATTGCTTTTTATACATGGCAAAGTCTGTGACACTACAGTGAGTAAAAAAACCTTGAGTCTTAACCTTTCATTTGTCAGACTGGCAAATTTTAAGACATATTCATTTTTAATACATGTTATCTGCACATACATCCACATGTATGCATTCTATGCATTCTGCAAAAATGAAAAGAATGCTTAAAAAACAAAACGCTGCAAAACTAACTACTTATATTTGTAGAGCAGAATTATGGAAATTGCCTATGAAGTTTTCTTTTAATCTTCTTGTACAAACATGATTTTTTTTTTAATGGTACTACATACATTTTTACATATACTCATATTTAAAAGAAAGAAAATAGACAATGCAGAATTACTGAACAACTGCTCAGTAATATTTTTTCAATTTTCTTTTATATATACATTATTCACTGATTTATAGCACTATAATATTATATATATTATAATAATATATAATTATTATAAATAATTAATTTATTTTTAAATTATAATAAAATACAATAATAATTTTTTATTATATATATAGCACTTTAATATTATAGCACTATATTTAGACATTTATGTCTAAATTCAGAATAAGATCAGGACCAGAAAGATCAGAAATATTTTATACATAAATTCATGACTGCCTTACTTCACTGAAGTTCGGTTTTAAAACAGAGAACCAAGATATGCAGAGATGAAAATAAAACTTTTCTACATATCTTGGTTGTCCACTCTAAAAAACCTCAGACCGTTTTGCCTTTTGTGACAGTGTATATTGGTATAATTTAATTGACATTATTTTTAAAGGGGAGTTTTTATCTGCTCATAAAATCTGGTTTTTGTATCTCAACTTCAGCACCTAGAAAATGATGAAATATTTAAATGATTAAATATTTAAATGCCACCTGTGAGAAATCTGACATAAATAATGATGATGTTGCCTCAGTGTCAAACAAGAATTCCCTAGAACAAGAAAGAACATAATCTGATTAACTGTAATAATAGATAATTTCCTTAGTAAGAATTTTTCTTTGTCTTTCTATCTTCTGCCTGATTTACTATGCTCATCTATGTAATATGCAAGTTCTGAAGCAATGAAGTAGGCATTATACAGAAAAATCTCTAATTTCCATTCACATCCAGAATTAGGATCAGAATCACAAAATTATTGAACTTATAGCCATAATAGCAATTTGAAAAGTGGTCTAATGGTGCTTCCTGCAGTGTTCAGTACTGTAAGAACAATAACAAAATAATAAGATGTTTAACTTTTATTTTTATTACTCTGAATGCCTTGATTACTTCAGAATTTTATTGTGTTATTTTGAGGAGAACTGGGAGGAGCCTGTGCAAATTTCAGAATTATTACCAAGCTACAGATATTTCAGTATTAAATGTACCTTCTGTCTTTGCTATAAAGTTCTCTGCTTCTCTTTGCGTAATAAACAGTATTCACAGAATGACAAAATTACAGACTGAGCATAAACAGCATAGGGAATGGTGTTAATTTCCTGAAAACATCTGTGCCTGTACTTCTCTAAAACACTGAGTTTTTTCCACTGATTCCAAAGTATGCATATGCAAATGCTTGTGAGGAATGTTATCACATGGGCCTCTGCATGTTCTAAAATAACAGCAGTAAAGTACAATATTTAATCCTTTTTTGTTTGCTTGTCGGTTTCTGTAAGGTTAATCAAATATTATCACATGCAGTTTTACTTCAGCTTCAATGGGAACAGGAAAAGGGGAAGAATACCTCAGGGGCTCCTTATAGACTTTTTTCATTGAAAGTTTTTTCCTTCTGTATCACATAGTCCAGGCCTGTTTTCTATGCGTTGTTGTATCAAAACTCTTAGAAGTATATGCACTTCTGCCTCACATACACTCAACAATATAAAACAAAATGTATTTAAGAAATCTGTGCTCTTATGTGATTATAAGAATTTAAGTTAAAACACCATAAAAGTACTAAATCTAATAAATAAATAATGCAGACTATTCCCTACATGCAAGTAAAAATGCTAGACCACTGTGTGACCTGATGACAGAAACTAGACATACATTGTAAGGAAGAATGAAATTTTCAGGGGAACAATATTGAAAAGAAAACATTTCTAGAGCAGCAAGCCTGTATTGTTAAAGCAGTTAAATCTAATGGTAACATAGAAACATTTAACAGTATGTTAGGGGGATGTGATCTGTTTCTAGTGTAGTTTAATTTGAAACTGCAATCATTATCCAACTGGTGTTTAACATACAGATCTCCAGAAGAAGAGAAATGATGAAATTAAAAACTGTGATGAACATAGTAAAAAAAACTGTCAAGAAAAAATTCCCCTGGCTCTCCTCCCCAAAAAGTTGAAGAATTTTCAGAAGAGGAAATTGTCTTCAGCTTCAAATTTACTTTTAATTTTGAAGTTACATTAATAATTTTCTTATTGAAGACTTTTTTTTCTTTTTCTTTTTTTTTAATGATGAAACATGGATTTTCAGATACTCTGAAAAACTAAGCTCTTTAAAACTCACAAACAAAGTGAACAGCATGTAGAATTTTTGGTGTCATTGCCAGTTTTAACACTGTTGTATGTGACAGCGTTATTTCTAAAGAGTAATAAATGAATTTAAGGAAAAGAAAATTCTAGTTCTAGTTCTAGAAAATTCTAGTCATTTTAATTGCTATGATCCTTCTTGTAAGGTTGTTCAGGAAATAATATATAGACATTTTCATCATATTCAGTTCTGAAAGTTCAAGAGCACTTTCTTGAGGGATTGAAGATGAGTAAAATTGGTGACATCTCTTCCCCACCGAGTGATTCAGCCTGGCCTCGTTCACACGTCCATCCCTCAGTAAAAACCAAAACACTGATGTGCTATTAACATTGTCTAGGTTGAAACCAGGACATACCCATGTTCATCTTCACCTTGATTTGACCGCCTTGATCAGTATCTATTGTTGAGTGTACAGAGTACACTCTTCATGTATTGCAAATCTGGGAAGGTGATGGTTTCCTTTATAATCTGTTTATATACTAAACCAGGATAAGTTAATCATAATTCATAATAATGGTAAGATGTTAAAGTTAATTGTGTTTTGGAAATAAAGGGAAAAAAAAAATCCATTTTTCAAAGGCTTTGAGATCCGTAGAGTTAAGAGTTCTTTTCTGTAGAAAATCCAGTAGTGCTGGAAGAATTTGCAGGAAAAGTATAGAGTGATGACAGTGAAAAAATACTGTAAATGGTGTACAGCAAGAAAAGCAGAAGACAGAAGAATAACTGAAAGTAGTGTGGAAAATTGATCATTACTCTAACACTAGATCAGGCTTATATGACCATCACTATGACAGCTACATCTCTGGGCTGGATAGGATTTCCCCAAAGACTACCAATGGATATATATGAGCTTGATTCAAGTTTTGAGAGAATTTGACTCCAACCTGCAAAAATGCCTTAGTAGCTGAAGGAAGTGTAAGACTTGAGATAGAAAAGGCTTTTCCTTTTTGATGTATAGAGATGAAAATACATTGATAATGAAGATAAAGTTTTACTGCTAAAATATTACTGAGGTGCTATTTTTACTTTCTATATACACAGATTTCTAGTATTTATTTTCCAGTATGATGCTGTATCTACTTTAAAGCACTTCCTCTGACCTATTTTACTAATACCCTTGATTATTTCCAACACTGAATTAGATAAAGTTCTTCGAATTGATTGTATATTCCTAAGAATCCAATAAATAAATAAATAAATAAATAAATAAATAAATAAAAGACCTGAATTTCAGAAATATAAAATAACTAAATTTAGATATCTTATATATGAATATTTTTATAAAAGTCTAGATGTCCAAAGTCATCCTGGTCAAAAGAGGTTCATTCAATACAGATAATGAGGTCTAGATGTATTAATCACATCCTAAAGAATCTACATTTGGCGAGCTGAATTGTTCTGTGGTGTAACTTCAGACACCTGCTATCTTTTTAGATAATGCAAAATATTTTACCTGACTAGAGGATGATCCAAATGATGTTCTACTCTGCTATGCCAAAGCTTGCTATCCATTTTCAATGTTTCAGGTATCAAGAAGAGTCTAAAATTACAATATTTATTTCATCATGGTTTTATGATTTTTGGTTATTGGTATTCTACATCATAACATCATGTAGTTCACTGGGAGTTCAACTGTTAATGCTCCAGTTCTGGGTACCTGTCCCAGAAGAGAAAAACTACATTCCCCAGAAGACTTTTTACTGTGCTGTTATCATTTCACCTCGGGGGGAACACATATAAGGCTTTGGTAGGTCATCTGACATCCCTTTTTTTTCTTCAGCTCTTTTCCACGCTGCTCATCCCAACTGCATGCATCGCTGCAGCACTGCTGTAAGGCCTACAGCTTTCAGATACTCTCTCATTGTATTTTATTTATTAGCTTCAATTCTAATTATATTGTATTATGGTGTGTTATCTTGCATTCTGATACTATATTTAGTAAATTAGTTTGTTTCTCCTCAGACCATTGCTGCTGTTCTTAATTATTTGGGGTCCCCCGTTTCCCTTTTCTGGAGGCGCGGATTTGCAAAATCCCTCCACCCTCCTAGTCATAGAACCGGACTGATCCAACCATAAACTGTCAAGAGTTTATAGTGGGAACTTGTTTGAACCTCAGAATGAATATTATTTCTAGATCTATCTACACCTGCACTTGGTTAAGGAAGATCTCCTGGCTGAATTTCAATTGCTTTTTCAGAGTCTCCTTTAAGTCCAGATAGTGGAGTAAAGCCTAACCAAAAGCATAGAACCATGAGTCCTTGACTACATCTACTTTTTGTTATATTTGAAAAGTCGTGGCTTTCAGACAGTGTCCCTGGTGACTCATAAAAGAGAATATAATTCTCATTTATGAAAGAGAACAAAAAAGATCCAAAGAACTACAGGCTAGTGAACCTCACATCCTTGGCAGGGAAGATCAGGGAGCAGATCCTCCTGGAAGCTATATTAAGACATGCAAGATGAGGATGTGATCCAAGATAACCAGCATGGCTCAAACAAGGGCAGATCATGCCCCACAAATCTGATGGCCTTCAGTGATGGAGTGACAGCATCAGTGGACATTGTCAAAGGAAGGGCAACTGGTATTGTCTTCCTGCACTTTTGCAGGGCCTTTTGCATGGTACCACATTTCATTCATACCTCTAACTTGGTGCACTACTCAATAGATAAGGAAATGGTTGGATGATAACAGACAGAAGATTGTGATCAACAGCTCTCCAGTTGGAGGTTTATGATAAGTGATGTCCCCCAGAGGTCCATCTTGGGACAGCCACTCTTTATCGTATTTATCAGTGGGACTGAATGCACTCTCAGCAAGTTTGCTAGTGACATCAAGCTGAGTGCTGCAGTTGATATAATAGAAGCAAAAGATGTAATGCAAAGAGTCCTGGACAAGCTTAGTAAGTGGGGCTACAGGAATCTAATGAGGTTTAACAAGGCCAAATGCAAGGTGTTTCACTTGGGTTGAGGCAATGCCTGACATGATCAGACTGGGAGAAGAATTCACTGGAAGCAGCTCTGTGGAGAAAGACTTTATGGTCTGATGGATGAAAACCTGGGCATAAGCCAGCAGTATGTGTTTGCAGCTCAGAAAACCAACTGACTCCTGGGCTGCATCAGAAGAAGGGTGGCCAGCTAGGAGAGGGAGATGATTGTCCCCCTCTACTCTGCCCTCCTGAGGCCCCATCTTGAGTACTGCACGCAGGCCTGAGGCTTCCAGAACAAGAAAGATGTTTGAAATGGGCCCAGAAGAGAATCATGAAAATGATCAGGGGGCTGAAACAACTCTCCTATGAGTAAAGCCTGAGAAAAAGACAGTCTTTCTCGTGGAACATTATAATGCCAGGCCCCAGACTAGTTTGAAGACCATGGAGCACATTGTCAGTCTTGGCTGGACTCTCCTACCACGCCCAAAGTATAGTCTGGATTTGATGCCTTATGACTTCCACCTATTTGGACTGATAAAAAATGGACTGTATGGGCAACATTTTCCTAGCAATGATGTAATCACAGCAGGTGTTGAACAGTGAGTCACCTCCACTGGTTCTGATTTTTGTTAGCATGGCATGCAGACTCTTGTTCATCACTGGTGAAAATGCATAGCTGATAGTGGTGATGAAAAACGGTATTTTGTAGCTGATAATTTGCCCTGTCAAAATGTGTTATTGTGCTCTTTTTATCTGATGTATTTTTCATGGCAACACCACCCAAATGGCCCATTACACTCCAGTATTATATGTAAGGTTGAACATTCAAAACATCTTTGAACATCTTAGTTCCTTTCAAATAGTTTTGGACAGTTACATGTTGGCAACAAAAGCAAATTCTTAACTCCCAAAAGATTCTTGAAAGGATTTGCACATCAAGTTTTATGCAATTTACCTTTAAGTGCATTGGACACTTTTATCTGTTAATAATACTATGAGACATTCTGGAAGCATAAAAGAAAAATGAATTCACTGAACAGTTTAGAAGAATAAAAGAGCAAACAAACTCATGTAACTTTTCTGTGCATGTGATCAAAGGACAGGTCTTTCAGGGGTGAATGAATGAATTTCTGTTACCAAGGAGGTTAGTAAAGGTCATTCTTCTGTTCTGAAGTTTTAATTTTCTACAGCCAACTATAGTAAAGATGAAACTGCAAACTTTTGTTTCCTGTCTGAATTGAATATGATTTTTGTTTGTTTTACATGCTAAAGGCAACTAACTTGGCATACAGCATACATATGATCAGAAGTTTGTGTAACTTTGTCCCACCAGACCTCTCAATTATTTGTAAACCTTTCACAATACATCTAAGTTAAGGTTGATTTCCTAAATCCTCCCTCTTATTTCTTCATCAACAAGGCAGCAATCCAAATCAAATCCAAAACACTCACAAACAAATTGATTATTTCCTTTGCAAAAAGTTTAAGTTACAGTTTTCTCACCTTTCAATCATGTTGCAAATTTATCTAACATATTTACTTGAAAAAGTCAAATGATTAGATACTGAATTCATACCTTGGATATATGCACACTTCACTTTAAGAAAACAGGTTTTCTTTAGGGTTTCTAAGATCCGTAAATTAATTCACAGAAGTTGAGGGGGAAATCTTTTTACATTTTCTTGGTTCTGTTCAAATAAAGTTCTTGTTCTAAAGCAATTTTTAGCATTTGTAACCACTGCAGTAAAAGATCTTGAATATGCATTTTTATTATGTAGACAGTTCTTAGTTGACAGAGTATTATCCAGTACAGATGTGACATTTAACATGATTCTGAAATGAATAAAAAACCACCTACGTCTACTACTGACAATCAGGAAAGAGTGTTTCAGGAAAGAGTGATGAAAATAAATCAGTATTGTAGAAAAAAATCTGAGAAAATGGATTGCTTACCTCACAGAGAAATGAATAATGGCAGATTATTATGAAAATAAAATTAGCATAGATCAAGAATTTCTGTTGTTCATTTATATTTATATTCATTTATTTAAGACCATAATATTGGGAATGTTAGTGAGATGGAAATCCACAGATTATATGCAGAATGAGTGCTTTGTTCTTTTTGTTTTGTTTTGTTTTGACATCATGTATCAAGGTATTTCATCTGAATGACCTTGAAGAAAAATGTTGCCTTGACTAAAAGAGGGCTCAAATGCTGAAACATGTAGAGGGATAACAGAAATATCCTAAGCATTTTTGGGTAAAGGGGACTATTATACTTGGGAGGATATAAAATCTGATGCATGTATAAGAAACAATTTATATAATCTATGGAGTAAAATATGAATGCCAGAAAAAGAAGGAGGGACAAGAAAGTATATTATTCCATATCAGTATCATGTACCTTCATTGCAGAATCTAATTCTAGTTTCTTATACTTATTTTTTACTATAAACTTCTTATAAACTTATATTCTTATAATCTATATTCTTATACAGTATGTATAATGCATTAGATCTGTATTTTATTAGTGTTTGTATTTAAATATCTTGTATTTACCTCTTCAGGAAATATAATTTCATCTCTTTTTATGTTTTGTTTTGTTTTTTACAAAAAACATTTTTTTTCTATTTTTCTATTTTTAAACAGAAATAGTAAGAATGAAAACTGTCAAAACACAGTATAGGCAGTCAAATGTATAGTCAATTGTTTTAGCTTCCATTATTATTATATAATGAAAATACAATAAAATAAAGATACAAAATTAAAAAGAAATCATAAATACAGAATAAATATATTTCAATTAATAGTGGGAGTGTATGAAGATTGTAAATATGTTATACATATATGAAAGACACAGCTAATGCTATAAAATTTATGCTGAGTTAAAAACTACTGATTTTTAGGGGAAAAAAAAGCAACAAAACTTTTTCTAAAAGTTAATTGTATTTTATCAGCATCTTCTGAAAATCAATGACTTGTAGGAGATTTTAGAAACTTAAGAAAGTCAAGAGTTTCTCTAAATGTCTAAATTTTTCCTCTCCAGTGCTATAAAAACTATAGTTTTCAGTGTTAAGCACTTATAATTTTATCAAGGAGAATTTAAAAAAATAAAAATTCTCCAAAACGTCTTAGACTGGAAAGAATGTTTTTATTATTATTATTATTATTATTTATAATGATAATTATAATTTCTGACAATAATGTGAAATAGATGACAAGGATTTGAAGGCAGAATATGACTACAAACTATTAGTTAACAGACATGCCATGAATACACATTTCTTCTGCAATGTTTTGACTACCTAAATACAACATTTCTCTCTTTTAGAAAGACAGTGGAAAATGTATCAGTGACGTAATAATCAGTGAAGACTACCATTTCATTATGCTTTTTTCATATCTCCACCTTAAACCACTGAAGGTATAAATTGTAAGGCTCAGTGATTTTTGATCATTCTTTTGTTAACCTTTCTTTGTTTCTAATTTGCATCTTGAATGTGTCCAAAAAAAAAAAAAAAAAAAAAAAAATTAATTTGAAGCTTCACACACAGCTTGGGGACTGCTAGTGTTTTATGCAAGAAAGAACCATGTTACACAGCATAACTGACTTCAAATAAATGAAACACAATTGGATTTGTGTTATTGAATTTACATAAAGTAGTTACATTTACCTAAATCTTTGTAAATACAATATGGCATCTTTTGAAGTTCAGAAATTAAATCTGCTTCACAGGTGCTAATCTTGTTAGTGTTTTTCTTTTTGCATCTTTTTTTTTTTTTTTTGCTTGCTTTTTTTTTTTTTTTTTTTGCTTGCTTGCTTGCTTCAAAGTTGATTATATGCTATTGGAATCAACTCATAGAAGATAATGCTTCAAACAAATGCAGATACAGGAATCCTGCAAATTGGTCATTTAATAAAGAAATTAAAGTAATCAAATAGTCCACCTTGGACAGGTAGTAGCTTTTGAAAGCGTAAAAAGATCTACATAAAAATAACACTAATAATCAACTTTGTAGTTAAAATGCATTTGTTCATAGAGTGCACTGCACTGATGTATACATTTTGAACTTGATATTCCTATCTCTAAGCTGTTAACTATATTCCCACAATTGTCCAAAGAGGATTCCCCTTAAATTGTTAGGATGCAAAAGAGCAAATACTCCTCATAACTTGTGTACTAAGATTTTATTAAGGACAACATGTACTTCCCAGAACCTATATTTAACCCATAAAAAAATTAAACTTTACTGATCCTTCATTTCAACATCTCAAATGTTATTTACACAATCTTAATTTTTTAATCTTCTGCCTTATGTTTTGTTTTACTTTCAATCTTTCAATCTTTTTCTTTTAATGTCTTTTGTTTTAATAATTTCTTAAAAATTCTCATTGTCTTCTGAAGTAAATAAAAATCTAGACAGCTTCTCATCTTCTTTTTCCTCTAGATCTCAATTCCATAATAGAGCTTTTTTTTTTCACATTGAAAAATATATATATATATTTAATTCAACATTTTCATTTTGAGAGCTTAAGAGTATCAGCTGTTGGAAAATCTACAGCTGGAATCTGTAGTATTTTGAAGAGCCAAAATGTTTCCTGAACTTGTAAAATCATCTGGAAACAATTAGGAATTAAATTAAGTGCAGTGATAAAGTTTGAACAGACTTTCTAGGTTGAAAAAGTTCACTTGAGTGAATCATGCATTGATTTATTGGAGTTTTTTTTTTGTTTTTGCTTATGCTTGAATTACATTCTTCTAGAGCATACATTAGAAATTTAATTATTATGATTTTGCATGTAAGCATTTAGTATTTATTCACCCCAAAATACTCAGAAAAATGATTTATTGTAGGTGTACATCTATTCCGTTACAATTTAAATAAGCTTAGATTATCACTGGATAAGTCATAGTTTTGCCATCAGCTGCCTAATTAGCTCAAGAAAAAAAAAAGTGCAAGTATGGTATCTCAAAGCTCTACTGTTACTTATTAGAAATTGTATGCAAAAGTTAACATGTTTACTACTGGCTCGATTTACTATTGAGTTAGCTGCTTTCCATGAAAATGTGTTTAAATATTTATTGCTGATTGTTGGTATACAAATAAAGCTTTGAAAATTAATAATACAGAGGTGGTAGAAAACATGCTGGAATACCGACTAATGGAAAATGAATGCAAAATTATGGTTTATGTTGAATGTTTAGAAAGTGAGTGTTTTAAGATTAGGTGCCACTGAGAAACTGGCTCTTGTACTGAAAATGCAAAATATGATGGTCCTTAGCAAAAATATCACATAGAATTAATTTGATTTGGAATTTTATTTTTCTTAGAAGTGCACAATGATTATATTTATGTTCTTGCCATCGGCATCAAGACTAAAAAGGCAATCCCAGAAATTGGAAAGAGCTACTGTGAAGCTGAAAAAAACAGTTTTTGCTAGCAAATTGGGACTGAATTCCCGAAAGGTATAAATTAACTAGTATGTCATTGTTCTCTTCTGTAGGAATCACTTTCAAGTTCTCTTTTTTAAATAATGTAACAGTTAAAGATGTATAATGTCTTTAAATAACATTAAAATCTATTATTGTAGTGAATAACAACTGTAAAGGAAATTTCTAGGACTGGAGAAATTCATTATAAGCAGTTGTTAAAATCATATCTGGAATTATTTTTACAGAAAAAATTTAGCTACAACTTTAAGCATTAAATACTGCTATTACAGGTAGATGCAAAGATTTTTATCCTTTCAGGTTACAGTGTTAAAATTGCATGAATTTCAAATAATCTTTGACAAAGAAATATGCTGTTAAATGATCTAACAGCCATCAGAATGAGAAAAGAAGTAAACATGTGGACACGCTGATAGTGATTTCTTATGGTCTGATCCCTTATGGATGAACTAGTCCTATTCTAAACTGATTACTCTGTCATTCACTGGCACCTATCTTGTCTGCTGCTGTCATGCTAAGCCTTTGACGTTAACAATAAGATTAGCACTAGCTGTGACTGTCTAGCCATAGCCTAGAAAGATACCAGAGGACTTGTTTTGGTACAATTAAATTTAAAGACAGACCTTAACATCTTCGCCTCTGGGCAGTGATTATCACATAGGCCTAGGGTAGAATACTGAATTTCATCTGGAAGGGGGAACATGAGGATGACTTTGGTAGTCCCCTGTTTAAACCCTTGAGATACATACATAAATTCAATTTATCACTGTGTAATGTGATAAATGTGATCCTGTCATTCTTATAACTAATAATTATACAGAGCATTTACATAGTTGTAAATTTTCATTGTACTATGATGAGAATCTTACTAGATGTCTTTCAGCACTGTTGCAGTATCTACCTGGATACATTCCCCTTAGAATATGCACACACAGCAACGAAACAAGGCAGAAGTGGATGCTTCCACAAATGGAAGTCAAGTTATGAGGTGCTGAAAATTATATAATTATATGAACAATTTTCCAACCAATTAGTTGAAATGAAAGTTGAACGAAAAACAAACTGTGAAAGTAGTCAGTGCTAAATGTTATAATATGAGAAAAAAAGAAAATTAATTACAAGTACGTTTCAGATGAAGCTGGCCAGTACTGTGAGGGGATCAATATAAATGGGCTTTTAAAAATATTTTAACAGTAACAGGAGGACAAGAGATAACACTGAGCCTCTACTTGATGAGGATGGTCACGTCACAAATAGGAATATAGACAAAGAAGTAACAATGCCTTCTTCACCTTTGTCTTTAACATAGGTGATAGCCCCTGAGACCTCCAGAGCTCTAAGCTGGAAGACCAAGACCACAGGAACAATAAACTCATAGCAAAATCAAACTTGTGCGGAATCTGCTGCTTGAGCTGGATGCATGAGTTTGTGGAGCCTGATGGGATTCATCCCAGGGTATTCAAGGAGCTGGCAGATGTTACTGCAAGATGTTCCGCACTTATTTTTTAGTGGTCTTGGGAGAGGCCCACTTGACTGGAAGCTGGTAAGTATTGTCCTGGTTTTCATGAAGGACAAGAAAAACTGTGGTAATAACAGGACTGGTTTTTTTTTCAGTTCAGTGCCTGGCAAAATTGTGAAGATTATTCTGGGTCTAGAGCACAAGATGTCTGTGGAGCACCTAAGGTCACTTGATTTGTACAGCCTGGAGCAGACTGAGGGGGGGCCTCATGGTGGCCTACAGTTTCCTCAGGAAATGACTGGAGGGCAACATGTTAATCTCATTTCTCTGCTGACAGTGACAGAACCCAAAACAGCATGGAGCTCCATCAGTAGAGGTTCAGATTGGATTTTAGGAAAATGTTCTTCACTGTAGTCAGGCACTGGAAAAGGCTCCCCAGGGAAGCAGTCAATGCACAGAGCCTGCCAGAAGTTCAAGAAGTGTTTGGCAGTGCTCTAAGATATATGGTTTGAATTTTGGGTGGTCCTGTATGCAGCCAGGAGTTGGACTTCATGATCCTTGTGCGTCCCTTCTAAGTCAGGATATTCTATGATTCTATGATAATCTGTATCGTTTGTTATGCAGACAACTCCTTAAAGAATTCTTGTAGGCATAATTCACCTTTCAGAAGTTGTTACTAGTTTCCCCCTAATGTATTAGGTTAATTTAAGTTCTTTATGACTTCACTTTTAATGGATTTTCTGTTTTGTTTTGTTTTAGAGCATTTTATCCTAACACTAGGATGAAACATATCACACAATGATTTCTTGGATCATCTTTAGCACCTCTTTAAAAAGAAGTACAATGCTGTCAGCTCTCTAGCTCTGTGGTTTAATAGCTATTTAATGATGAAAGGTCTAATCCCGATTTCTTTGTCACTTATTGAAGACCCATTAAATTAAGCAGTAGCAGAATACAGTTTTAATTGCATAGGTTTCCTGTAGCACAGATCATTTGTACTTTGATTCCTTTGAGATTCTTAGAAAAATACTTTATCTGATTATTTTTTTAAACTTAATTTCTCTCATTGCAACATAATCTCTGACAATCTTATGATATTAGCATTTAATTCCATATAAAGTCTGATGTTTTCGATATTGTGTGTATTCATTTGTGTGGGATTACCTCTAAAAGCTTTAGTTACACAAAGCTTTTAGATCTTGTTTGTCTGACAGGAAAAATAGGTACATAGCTAGCTAGATAGAGAGATGGATAAAAATTGGCCCAAATAATGAATCTGATGAATTCTCAAATTAGACCAATTCAAACCTTAAAAGATACTGGTAGATTTCAAAACCTGGGAATTTTTCCCTGTGCATAAGTTTATTTTAAGAGCTTAAATTAATGTTTTGTCTTCATATGATTTTACTGAATTGAATAGGAGCCACTATACTTCAGACAATAATCTATGATTCCAAAGTCAAGCCAAAAAGACTGGTTTGACTCTTACTTTAGCAGATTTGAAAAACTTGTTTGTTTGGAATTTTGCCAGATACAGATCTGTGAAAGATGGAGAGGGAGAGAAAGAAAGAGAGAGAATGAAGGATAGAAGGAGGTCCTCCATATTTAAGGTTAAGTAATATATTTGAGAATATCAGTTGCTGAAATCAAAGCTGTATAACACCAGTCAGTGCCAGATCGCTGGCAAGGAACAAAGGTGATCCTGTGCTTGGCACTTGACCATGCTAAATATAAAGTAAAACTTTTAAACACAACTACGCTGGACCTTCTAGAACTTATTCAGCTGAAACTACAAGGAATTCTTTATTTAAATAACAGTTTCATGTTAATCAACTCTCAAATTATTGGGATAATCAAACACAAACATAAGCAGCAAGAGTAACAACAACAACAAAAACAAATCAAGGTCACCAAGCAAAATCTTTTTAATTACACATCAGACCAAATCCAATATTTTTTCTAATACCCAGTGAAAATCTACAGGTATTGAAGAAACAACATTCTGTGATAATGTTGAGAAGTAAGACAAAGGAAAAGAGAGTCATTGAGACCAGAATCAGTCAGGAATAATACTCTATATTTTCTGCATACTTAGTTAATGTAAACATTTAATCTTGATGATGAAAAGTAGATAGGCTTCAGTTAATTGTGTGCACTGATTTTTGTTTAAGTCATGGAAACTGATGACTTTCATGAAAATAAACATTTGCTTTAGTATTACAGTCCTTAGAGATGTAGGTACTTTCCCACATATGACACAGGTTTCTTTTACGAGTCTGAGCAGTACAAAGAGGCTAATATTACATAGTCGTCGTTGAATGAACAGAACTGATTTATATTGGGCTTTAATAGAGCTCCTCAGACAAACATATTCATGATGTATTTCTTTCTCACTCGCTCTTATCTTTCCTTTGAAAAATAGAAGCAATTGTATTGCTGTGTATTATAAAATCCTTAGACGAGTATGTGGGGATTTCCAGGTAGTATTTTAGAAGCACTAAGGAGAAAAGCTCATTTTGCTAGGTTCTGTGCATATTTAAACAAAATGACTGGCTTTAGTCCCAAAGACTAAGCCAATTTAAAAAGCTACTAGTGAATAAAATAGGTTCATACTTTTTATTAAAACAATAACAAATTAGTCTAATAAGCAGAGGGTACTGTTCTGTCACTACATAAGCATTCATCAGCATACTTTTGAATATATGAATATGAATAATACTTTTGAATATATGCACAAGTTTTTAAAATAATCTTGAACTTCTTATTAAGGAGTTTAGGGATAACATAACCAGTGGTCTTACACGTTTTTATAAGGAGATTGAGGGAAAAATATAGAAAGTATGAAAGCATGAAAGAAGATGAGTTATTGCTGCATTGGCAATGATTGTCAATACCTTAACAGTAAAAAATGTGAGCAGCAGAAGAAATAGTAATCTTGCCGATATATAATTGAATAAATTCTGTATTTAGTGAATCCTTATGAGAGTTCTATTCATTTAGTAAATATTAATGTTAAATGATTCAGAGTCAACTCACTGAAAAAAAATCCAAATTAATTTGTCTCTTTCATGAACTTTTCTTTCCTTCTAGATTGTTTTCCTGAGCTGTATCTTAAAACAGAATTGAAAACTACGTTTTGTGTCATTTGTGTGTTAATTTGATCCAAATGAAGATAAAATGTCCACCTTGAGATGAAACAAGCATGATATTTCTTCTTATTTCTTTTAACAACTAATTTCCCAGTAATTTCTGAGTGAGGATGAGTAACAAATGAAATGCTCAAATGAACTCACCGATATGTTTCTGCTGTTTTCATGCCTACGGAAGAATTATTTATCCAGTTACAAACCATAAAATAAAATTGGCTTCTTTAGCCATTCTCTGCTAGACTTCTTTAATTTCATCTTCATCTAATTTGCATACATTATTTTTATCTTTTATACACAGCAACCAAGCAGCAGCACTGTGGAAGTCAATCTGAAAGCCTTTTTATACAGTACAGTTTGATTTCTTATTTACTATATTTGCTAAATCATATTTTTGAGCAAAACTGTCAGCTACTCTCTCAGTTGACCAGAATGTTGTATTTTTAATAACTAGAGCTGGAAACAGCTGCAAGCCATTGTTTTAAACACAGCCTTAACTTTGTTTGCATGATAAGTAAATGGCTGTACTGACTGGCAACTGAACAAGATTGAAGATTGTAGGTAATAACAAGATACCAACATGAGTGCCCTAAAGACATATAGTCAAAGAAGTCAAGTTAGAGACTTTTTATTGTAAGAATTTGCTTCAGGAAAACATAGGTCCAGAATATTTATTTAGTGCAATGCTCTGTACTGACTGTACTTGGATAGTCAGACCAATTCCATTTTGCAGGGAGTTAGAAATTTAAAGAAATCACTGCAGAAGGATAGTAACACAGTAGCCCAAAATGTCCATCATGTAGGCATATTACAAAATGTATGTTCTTTCTTCCATTTAAGAAATGGATTATTACCTTAAGATATATGATGATGCATTTGTAATCTGCTTTTACTATTGTATAATTTGATTATGAAATTCTGGATGACACAAGGAACAGAGTTTAATAAAGATCACAGCATTGCTTATGAAGCACACATGAAGAGTGCTCAAGGGTTTTTAACTTAAGTACTTTTTTCTGAGTGACCAGCAAGTGGTAGATAGATTCAAGAAAGCATCTTGGTTCTCTGCAAGTATTATATCCTACAGTATGCATTTCTACAGCTACATTTAGTGAAAAAATATACATATAAAATGAATATAAATGTAGAACCAAATTTAATAATTTAGTTCCTGAAGATCATATTTGTCAAGCAACCAGATCTTGGATTTTATTGGTGATTTATTTACTCAAATAATTGTTCTGCAGTAGGTTTTGAAATTACTGAATATCCTTTGCTAAAGACAGAGATGTAAGGTTGAGTCTTTTACTGAAAACTGTTGTAGTTGAAATAGTTGTAAATATATATTTTAATCCTAATCAGCCTGTTTTGTGTGTGTGTGTTTATAGAACACTCATTTTCATAGGTGTTTACCTTAAGCAAAATGTACCTTAAGTTTAATGTAGGAAAGGTTGAGGAAAACCAAGTGGAAGGAAAGTACTTGGAATTTATGATTTTTTTTCCCCCCTGTAATAGCAAATTAATTATATGATAAATAATCTGATACTCTATAACATCTTCAGTTGTCATTTATTTCTAAACGCTAAGGTAAAATTAGGGTATGCTAAATCCATTGATATTTTCTCCAGTCAAATCATTTAATGTCTCATCTCTGAGCAAGGTTTTCATCTTCTATCATGAATCACTTGAACCTCTCAGTGACATTTCCTATCTCAAAAAAGCTATTACTGTTAACTTCTTGGGTTTTTAAAATATGTATCACTTATCCAAGCAGTATTTAGTACCAATCATTCGGTCACCTTTTTTGTCCTTTCCCCCCCCCCCCCCCCCCAAACTACAGAACGAGACATTGAAAAATAAATTAAAATCCAGTTAGTGTATTATAACTGCAAAGATAGTTATTTTAAGATACTATTAATTTCCTGTTTTCATGTTTGTTTGCAGTTGTTCATTTTTTTAATTTTTCACCTTGTCTCTGAAGTTCTTCTTTATAGAAAATGAATTAAGAACCAGATTATCTGTTACAAATAATGAAATACTATAATTCAAAACAGTGCAATTCAGTTTGCAGTCCTAGAAAAACTTTTTGTGTCAAGCAGAAAAGCTAACAGAAAGTAAATAGCAGTGTAGCCAAACTCAGAAAGCGGCAATTTGCCTATGTTAGTGATTTCTAATATCCTCCTTACCTTCATAGGAAGTGCCCTGATAATGCAAAATATTTTGTTTTCTCAAAAGCAGGCTCTCATATTTCTATAGATAGTAATTACAGTTATATATTTTGCAGTCAGTGTTCCAACAGTGTTCCTAGAACTAAAGGAAATAACCTTTTCATCTGTTCTTTTTATCTGTTTTCTGTGCAAATATATGTCTACAAGAACATTAACGAATCTGATTTAGTCATGGTTTGACTAGCTCATTATATTTGCTTCACTACCAACTTCTGATTTACATAAATATTCACTACAGTTTTAATTGCATTTTCCTTCATGTTGCATTTTACAGCTACAGTCTATGGCTGTAATTGAACAGGATTTAATCTTTAATCAGGGATGTTTTATGTGGAAAAACGTGTATCATTTTAATGTGATAAAAATTTACAGGGGTGGATAAAACTTCTGATGTAAACTGAGACTATCTATAAAATGCTAGCCTGGCAACCAGTATAGCTATAGGTAAATGCTAAGAGAGACAATCCTCTTAGCTCAATGAAGAAATTAGCTTACTCTGCCATTTTCACGGCAGTAATAGACAAGAAATTGTAGAAATACTTACACAATTTCATCTAAATTAACATATAATTTATCTAAAGAGTGCCCTAAAGGAAAACCCCTGAACACACTTAGGACAATGGAATTATTGTGATGTTATGCATCATAAATATCTGAACTGCTGTAACCTAAAACCAAACCTGTTAAAAGTTTGCCAGTGGATTTTATTTCTTTATTTTTTTTTCCCAGTAATGACTTCCAAGAATACAGCTATGCCTTTCTTCTGCATTCTGAATAGTTTCAGTGACTATGAAAAAACACAATAGAATTTCTGATAATGCACTGCATTACACACCTCTGTACAAAATCTCATATTCAGTACTTTGCATCTACAAACTAGAATACACTTTCACAAAATCGTTCTTCTCTTATTGATTAGCTTAATATTTTAACTTTATATTTACATTCTATATAACAGTATTATTAATATTTAGCTTAAATACTCATTGAGTTTACTACTATTCAGAATTAAGAATCAAGAGTCAAGATTAGGTGAAATTAACTTCCTCTTAATTTTCTTTTTCTTTTCTTTTTTTTTTTTTCTTTTATCCAACTAGGCGATTTCAGAATAAAACATCTTCAGTGTACTTTTAAAGAAGCAACCATAAACTGAAACAAAATATAGAATTTAGCTTCCTTTTTGTTTGAGATTATTGTATTATATTTCATATGATCATTAAACTAAGAAAACGTAGAATCATAGACTCATAGAATAGCCTGGGTTGAAAAGGATCATAATGATCATCTAGTTTCAACCCCCCTGCTGTGGGCAGGGTTGCCAACCACTAGACCAGGCTGCCCAGAGAAACATCCAGCCTGGCCTTGAGTGCCTCCAGGGATGGGGCATCTACAACCTCTTTGGGCAATATCTAACCTAAACCTCCCCTGTCCCAGTTTAAAACCCCCTGTCCTCCCTTCTTGTTTATAAACTCCCTTCGAATGCTAGAAGGTCACAACAAGGTCTTCCCACAATCTTCTCTTTTCCAAGCCAAAGAAACCCAGTTCCCTCAACTTTTTTTCATAGGAGATGTGTGCTCCAGCCCTCTGATCATCTTATTGGCCCTTCTGTGAACTCATTCCAGGAGTTCTGTGTCTTTCTTGTGCTGTGGGCTCCAGGCCTGGACACAGTACTACATATGTAGCCCTCTCTCTGCTAGCCACTTCTCTTTTAATGTATCCCAGAACATGGCCTTTGGGCTGCAAGTGCACATAAAAATGATAATGTACAATTCTCTGAAACCACTGCTTCAGAGATTATGGTCCAAATAAAGTGAAATTAAATGCAGTTTAGTACCAAGCACCATTTGGGTTACTTTTTGATTTCATAAAATTACATTTACAGAGGAATTTTATTCCTGCTGATGAAATATATTCTGTATTCTTGGGGCTTAATGAAGAGAACTATATTTGCCAGCCTGATATGTGAAACCTAGAAAAAAGAACAGAAATAAATTAAATACCTCCTTTAGCAGATTCAATAGAAAAAAAAAAAAATTAAAAAAAAAAAACCTCAGTCACAGTAGAATGTCCCATATTTCAATTTTTAGGTGAAAAGTAATGTCTAAGTAGAACCTAGTAGCCTGTAAGTGCATCACTTTAGTCCTTCCACTATTCTGAGCTCATGAGAAACAAACAAACAAATAAACAAGCAAACAAACACAAAACAACTAAACTGTTACAGGCTTATATCAGAAAAAGAGGAGTTTTGTTATAAATGCTGTGAAGCAAGCATATATTCTATACTCTAAATTTAGACTGAGAAAATGAGGGACAGAAAGTTTAAGTAGAGACTGCGCTTAGCAAACTGAGGAAACTGCTTGCGTGTCATGACCCTCGTTTACTTAAGCTGAAAATTGAGAAAGCTTAAATATTGCACCCTTAAATATAGATCTATTTCATATAAACAACCTGAGACTTACCCCTTTTCAAGTAAATGTGGGCAACATATGTCTTGGATGCTAAGCCAGTATGTTTCAGGTATTTGAATTTCAGATTACCACATAACTCATATAAGTAATAGGAATATTGACTGCTCCAACGAGTCTGAGAAGCAAGGAGAGCTGAAGATTTTACTGAACAAATTTGAGAACAATGTATTGCAGATTGTACTTTGAAGAGGGCTCCTGATTTGCAGTACTCTGAGAACTAATTTTCAAGTAGTCTACAACTCATTCATCTTTAGTGCACTACCAGGTTGTGGAGTACATAATGTCTTTTGTGTATCTTGCGAAAAAATACCTGAAATTTTGGTTGTTGATGAGATGTCGGGGGAAAAAAATATGTGAAACGAAGTAGTATCAGAGCCCAAGGATCTCATGCAACAACTAGAAGCAACAACAAAAACTCCAAAATAATGCAATCCCATGATTCAACTTCAAAAATAAAATTCACCACCAAGACAACAAACCAACCAACCAAACAAAAAAAAGAACTCCAAACAGCATATTGGAACCCTTTAAAACCTGAAACTGAGATATATTGTTTCAGAAACACTGTTTAGAGAAGGTTCTCTACCCTGCTGTACTAAGATGTATCATTCAGTGGAGTCATGAATTAAAAGTCATTGATGTGTATGTAGGTGCAAATTGATGTGTACGTAGGGTGTCAAATCTTTTGGCTTGCCTTAGCTGCACTGAATGAAGCAGAAATGTCTTGGTCCACATATAAAATATATAATATAGTTAATATACATAAGTTACAAAACTTATTATTATTTTTTTAATTAAAACATTAAAAAAAGCAGCAAATACATAGATGTAGGGGGATATTCGTTTTAGTGGAACTAATGCATCAATTTATTTTGATAGCAGTGGTTGCTATTCTCAGTGAGTTTTCAAGATGTTGGAGATTTTTTGCAATTTTACTCTTCATAAAATCATATAATCATAGAGTGGCTTGGGTAGGAAAAGACTTTAAAGATCATCTAGTTCTAATCTCTTGCCATGGACAGGGTTGCTACCACCAGGCTGCCCTGGGTTCCATCCAACCTGGCCTTAAACACCTGTGAGGGATAGAGAATCATAGAATTACTCAGGTTGGAAAAGACCTTAAAGATCATCGAGTCCAACCACGACCTAACCATACTATCCTAATAACCCTCCGCTAAATCATGTCCCTGAGCACCACATCCAAACGGTTTTTAAACACATAAAGGGCTTCACAACCCTTTCTGTAAAGAAGTTTTTCCTGATATCCAACCTAAACTTACCCTAGTGCATCTTGAGGCCATTTCCCCTCGTCCTGTCACCTGTCACCAGTGAGAAGAGACCAACCCTGCTCTTGCTGTAAGCACCTTTCAGATATTGGAAAAGAGCAATAAGGTCTTCCCTCAGCCTTCTTTTCCCCACACTAAACAGTCCCAGTTCCTTCAGTCATTTCAAGCATCCACAGCTTCTCAGGACAACCTGTTCCAGTGCCTCTCCACACTCTGAGTGAAGAATTTCCTCCTAACATCTAACCTAAATCTCCTCTCTTTTAATTTAAAGCCATTTTCGCTTGCCCTATCACTATTAGACCATGTGAAAGTCTATCCCCCTCCTTCTTGTTAGCTTCTTTCAAGTACTCAAAGGCTGCAATGAAGTCCTGCCCTGAGCCGTCTCTTCTCCAAGCTAAACAAACCCAACTGCCTCAAACTTTCTTCATAGGTGTGTCAGCCCTCTGATCACCCTCATGGCCCTCCTCTGATCCCACTTTAGCAGCTCTTAATCTGCTGAAGCCAGAGGCCTGAATAAAGTACTTCAGATGGGGCCTCAGGAGAGCAGAATAGCCTTCCTAGCAAAGTGGCTGATACCCAGTGCCTCTCAGTGTTCAAGAAGCATTTGGATAATGCCCACAAGATTATGCTTCAATTTTTATTTAGCCCTGTTGGGAAGTTAGACTTGACCTCTGGAGGTCCATTCCAACTGATATAGCTGAATAGTTTACATTGCATCAATTCTTTACAGTCCCAAAGGGTATAATTCTTTGGCCAACCATAAGAAACATAAATACTTCCATAAATCTATACTTCTGGATTACAGTTATCTGAGTGATCCAGAAATGAAACAGTGCTTGTGAGAAGATTCTGGTTACTTTATCTAGAAAGAAAAGCTAAGCAAAATAATGCTAAATCAAATTTTTATGTATTGCTGACTTTTATTATTTGAGTGTGGAAGGAGAAGTGGGGAGACCTAGGTACATTACAACATCAATTTCCAGGTTTTCTGTGTGCTTTCTGTGTATGTAGCCAGAAGCAGAATCCTACACCTTGTGCCTGAAGAGGTTATTTCCAAGCTTTATGCAAATCCCCCTGACCCTCCAGCCACTACACATTCTTCAAATGGACACCTACCTTCAAAAGTGACAGCAAACAATAATGTGACAAATGAGCCTGCAGTCTGCACGTGTGCAACATACTTTACCTAGAATATTTGTATGCAATAGAATTAACTGACCTCTGTGACAAGGACACCTTAATCAAAAGAGCCAGAATTGAGGGTTAGATGAAGGGTGGGAGGCAGTACTGGTGGGTCCCGTGTTCTGTCTTTCCTACCTGTTAGGTTAGGGCATTTCTTAATCATTCTGTCAGCAATGTTTGCTATGTATATCTTTACTCTAATACCTTCATTTTTTTGACTGAAAGAATACTGAAATCATTTTTATTATGGTCAGATAAGAAGAAAAGAAAAGGTGGAAAAATTATTTTATTAGAGAAGGTTCTTGGTAGACCTTATAAAACATAAATGAATTGATGTTGAAATTAAAAGTTATTTGCTTATTGTTCAGTTTAGCATACCATAAATTTTAGCATGGCTTAATAATTTTTTTTTTCTTTTTAAAATCATTTCTTGCATGATTTTGTTGATGAGAATAAAAGAATAATCAAATATTTTGAATTGCCTGTCTGTAACATAAGGTTGCCTGTCTTAATATAAGGTGTTATAGAAATGAATTGTTTCCTGTTCATTTTTACATGAATATACTTAAGCAGTGTTATAGCTTCATGCATTTTTAATTGTAGCAATAAAATTTTTGAAAGTAATACTGGGTTCTCTTTAAATTTGTCTTGACAGACTTTCAGCAGCATATCTTTAAATTGAGGGGGAAATAATTCATTGCCATCTCACAGGAAAATAAAATGAACAACTGATACAGGCATCCAAATTTCTTGCAAATATACATTTAAAAGTCATCTTTGATGTCCTGGAAGATCTTGAAGAGAAGAATTTAGAATTTCCAGTGTTTTTTGGAAGTGACGGAGTAATTGAGTTGGCAAATCAATGGCAATTCTTTGTAAGTCGTCTGAAATAAATTTGCATAATAAACAAGTGATAAGTAGGGTAAAAATGCATGAATAGTTCAACTGGTTTTGTGATTATGGTTCAGAAATAGAAATGGATGTCAGGATATCAGACTTGTACTCCAGTTCTGACTGCTGTGTAGCTCTGAGATATTTTGAAATCCCTGTAGGTTTGCCTCAGTCAAAAGCATGCTGACAAGGCATATGGAAGCCATATAAAATTGCATATGTCCTTTGTTTAAAAAATATTAAAAATCAGTATATAAATAAAATTTTATTTAGTCAGGTAGAGAGCATGCAGATAAAGCAGTGCTCACTGTCCTGTTTAGGCTGGAATAGAGTTGATTTTCTTCATAGTGTCTGATATGGTACGATGCTTTGACTTTATGCAAAAAATAGTGCTGACAAAATACTGATGTTTCAGCTGTTGCTGAGAAGTGCTGTACAAAGCCAAAGACATTTCAGCTTCTTTTACTGTCCTGACAGCAGGGGGACTGAGGGGGACACACAGAATAGGGAGGGGACAGAATCAGGATAGCTGACCTAAGGAGTATACCATAACACAGAATCATAGAATCATAGAATTATAGAATTGCAAGGTTGGAAACAACCTGCAAGATCATCTAGTCCAACCCACTACCATTGCTACCACAAGCCTCTAAACCATCTTGTAGCTCCTAATCCAGACGCCTCTTGAACACTGCCAGGGACAGTGACTACACCACCTCTCTGGGCAGGCCATTCCAGTGTCTGACAACTCTCTGAGAGAAAAAGTTCTTCTTTATGTCTAATCTAAATCTCCTCTGGTACAACTTGCGGCCATTTCCTTGGGTCCTGCTCGTTGCCTGGGAGAAGAAGCCAAAACTCTTCTCATCACAACCTCCCTTCAGGAAATTGTAGAGTGCAGTAAGCTCTCCTCCGAGCCTCCTCTTCTCCAGACTAAACAATCCCAGTTCCCTCAGCCACTCCTCATAAGACTTGTGCACCAGATCCCTCACCAGTTTTACTGCCCTTCTCTGGACATGTTCCATGGCCTTCTTGTCTTGTAGTGAGGGGCCCAAAACTGAACACAGCACTTGAGGTGCGGCCTCACCAGTGAATGATTACCTCCCTACTCCTGCTGGCCACACTATTTCTAATGTAGGCCAGGATGGCATTGGCCCTCTTGGCCACCTGGGCACACTGTCAGCTCATGTTTATCCGAGCATTAACCAACACACCCAGGTGCCTTTCCTCCTCACAGTCATATCATATGATATCAGGTGAAAAAAGCTATAAAACTCATGGGATCTTGGAACTTGCTGAGCATCAGTCAGCAGATGATGAGCAATTGCATTGTGCATTGCTTGTATTGTAAATAAAAATATATATGCAAATGTATCATTGCAAATTATCATTGTTACTGTTATTTCTCACTTTTTTTTTTTTTTTTTTTTTTGTCTTAGTAAATATTTTTTATCTCATCCCACTTTTTTCTTTTTTTTTTCTTTCTGACTCTCTACCTCATCCCATGGGAAATGGGGGGAGACAGTGAAAAGGTGTGTGGTGTTTAACTGACCACCATATTAAATCACAGCACACACCTAGAAAATGAAGTATATGTACATACCATGAAGGCTTTTTTGATATCTTCCCAACACAAGATATATAATATTCAATTAAAATCAAAGTACTAATGTCAGTGGAATAAGCTTCTGCATCTATAAAAAAAAAAAATTAGCTGTCCCTAATACTTTTCCTGTGAATACTGAAAATCAGGGAGACAGCACAAATTTACTTTACAGACTTTAATTATATTGCTAAATAGTTAGTAAATGGTTAAAGTAGCTGTATTAAAAAAAAAAAAAAAAAAAAAAGGTAACTCTAAATTTGATAAATAGCATGATACTTCAATTTTTTATCATACAAATAGTCTCTACAAGAAAATTGTTACTTTGCATTATTGAAGACTGTTCTGAGACATTAGAAATGATTTACTTTATTTAGTTTATTCTCTCACTTTTTAATTCTTTAATTCTTTCATGACACATATAATCTTAGAAATTGAGATAAACTAAATCTTTCCTCTTTGATCTTGCTCATCCATAGAGTGGGTATAGCCTAACAATATAAAGATCTACATGCTAACAAAGAAAAAAAAAGTCTGCTGTGGAAAGTTGTTGCACTGCGTACTCAGATATTTAAGTTAATTCTAAGAAATCAAAAGTTCTTGCCCCTCAAAAATGTTCTTAGAAAATATATATTGCTTTTCTCTTTGATTTTTAGGTTCTGAGTTATCACTGGTCACCTGAGTCTTGATTTCTTTCTGTTCTTTGCAATAATATAGTCATAATATCTTTTTATTAAGACTCATTTGTCACATTTTCTGTTGGACCTTGCTATAGGGAGTTGTGAAAACAATAACTAAATACCTTTCAGACTTATAATAATACTATGAGATTTTTTAATAGATGAAAAGCTGCACATGCTTGAGAGATGTTATAAATAGCAGATGTTGTTAACAACAAAAGTGAGTAAACAGGTTGGTCTATGATTAACTCATTGAATAAACAGATTTTTTTTTCATTTCTTTAGTTATATAAAAGGCATAAATATGCCTCTCACTGAAAAGAAATCTGATGTGAATTCAGAAATTAATTTAGCTTGAAGTTAGCTATTGTAGCACAACTTAGTGCATTTATTTTGAAATATGACTAAACTAATTATGAAAAGTATTCCTGACATGCGGAATCAAACTCTGTAACCCAAGTAAGATTACAAAGCAGGTATGGTTTATTCAGTGCTGTGCAGACACCAGGTGCAAGGGGGATAGATCCGCCTAACTTGCACACCGTCTGGTAAAATCATGCTACAGATATAGGCTGAACTAATACATAATCAATAGTTTTCCTGGAATTCGGATACATGTTCATTTCACCCCCCAAGAGTTAATTAGCATGCAGACCCTCCCCTTTTGCGTGTGCGTAGTGGGTCATGGGATGAAGATTTGTTGTTTTCCTTGCAAAGGCTTCTGACCGTTTTCGCTGTAAACTCCTGGCTGTTCGGGGGAGCATCCCCCCAGACTGGTTTTTTCTTGCCCTGTGGACATCTGATCACCTCCCTGCCAAATGACCTCAAGCTGTTCTCAAACCCATATCTTTATGGCCTTCATCCCCCTCACTATCCCAGACCGAGTATCTGCCATCCCTTATTTTCTAACAAGCTCTACAGTCTCGCTTCTATAAGCTATCTCTAACTATTCCCCTTCACCCCCCTTATTCTCAGTCACTGTGAAGCCTTCTTGCCTTTTTACTTTCACTTGTGGGGCACATCTCACCTTTCAATCTTGCAGAAAAATAACTGTGGCGACTAAGAATGTGTCACAGATACAAAATATTGAATACTAGCTACCTTGGATGTTTTTCCTTCAAACAATTCATTTGCATTAGAAAATAAAACATAGCAACAGAAGCATTAGAGAAAGCAATTTCATTTGAGAAATGTTTCTAAACTTGTTTAGATTTAGTTCAATTTAGTGTTTCACATTAGCAGCTGCTAAATGCCCACCATGTGTCAAAGTATTTGGATTTAATTTAATTCAAATGCCTATCTCATTGCAATAATTAAATGAATAGCAAGCCAACTTAAAGGAACACTGTTCAATAGACAAGAATCACAAAAGAAGTTTAATTTTATTAAATAAATTATAATATTGATCAACATACCACAGTATTGCACTTCATGAGTCATCGGTTTAGCTTTATTAAGTCTGTAAATAGATTCCTAAGGATTAGAGGAGTTAAAATGCCATTCAACATTTTACCTTCAGAAAATCATTTCTTCTTTATTTTGATACCATAAGCTTTCTTCTAGATTTTTTGCATTGACTTTTTTCTTCCTTTGGAAAACAGTATATGCCTAGAAATAGGTTGGTAAAGCACTGAAACATTTGGACTTGACTTGGTGTTATTTTATAGAGCTGTTTAAAAGAGTCTTTAGTTCAGAAATATTATATCTGTAATACATGCAAGTGATGACATTTTCAGATTGTTCATTTAACTCCAGCACAGAGAAAATATTTTCAGCAACTTTCATATTTAAAATTCAGTATTCTGCTAATGTGCTTGTGGTAGCACTTCTCTAACTGAAACTGGACTGATTTTGCATATTTAAGCCTTCTCACTTTCTCAGATTTTCAAGTCTTATACATAAAAGTTAGAAGCTTATGTTAGAAGTTCCAGTTCTGGAATAATTTAATAAATTGACAGCATTATTATTTTTTACCAAAATAAATAAATAAATAAATAAATAAATAAATAAAATGGCTCTTAAATTTATAAGCTCTTAAATTTATTTATTAATATTGTTAGCACTCTTGGATATGTTCATGTACAAATATACATCTGTAGATGTATGAAAACAGAGAAGCATTATTTATAATTTGGCACTATAATATTATGTTAATTTCTTGCATGTAGAATAACTGAAGTCTTTAGAATGAATAGCAATAATGATCATAAAAATTTAACAATTGACTTCTGAAGAAAAATCTAGGGGCATTTAATAGAGAAAGGAATATTAATGTGATAAAAATACCTTCCAAAACTAGCAGTAAATAAAAAGATGGACAATGTGAAAAGAAAAAGGTGTGTTTTATGTTTTCTATGAACAGAGTGATACATAATAAGCTTACTATGCACTTAAATTATATGAAAAATATTTATAAGGTAAAAGAATTTACAACTTTAGGAAAGTAATGATATATACACTGGCAATTAACATTCTTAAACAGAGCAGGTTAGGTAAAAAATAATATAACTAAAATAGATATCATCATCATCATCACTGCAAAGTAGATCAGTCTTCAGTATATACAACTGTGCCTGTCAGAAAACTTCCAAGAGAAAGCTCTAGTCCTTCATTACCCAGTCCGTCCATCCCATGATATTTGGACTGTGTCTTTGTCCTGTTCTTTTTCAGCCTCTGTGCTCTGCTATTTCTCCAGCTTCCCCCATGATCCTAAGACCTCTTCACATTTTCTAGTCATTATTTTGTGTAGTTGCAATCCTTCAGGCTCTGGAACACTTCTCCTGGGATATATCTACTTTTTGAAAAGAATAAAACAGCTTCTTTTAAAGGAAAATAATGTAATAAGATACAAAATGATAATTGTGAAAAAAGCATTGTTTAATTTTTGTTTTACTTTTTAAAATTTCCATATTCTAAAATTCTTCAGTTGGACAGTTAGCATCTTCTATGTGACAATGCTTTGGAAGATCTTTCCTCCAATCAAGTTCTAAAGCAAGTCTTAATTCACTGTGTAGAGGTTAGTTGGCATGGAACAGATCACTTTCATACTGTTACAATCTTTTACCTGCAGATACTGCGTAAGTCAATAAATTACTTCCTTTTATTTTAAAACCATCCCCCCTTGTCCTTTCACTTCCAGCTCTTGTAAAATGTCAAACTTCCTCCTATTTAAAAGCTCACTTTAAGTACTGAAAAGCCATAATGAGGTCTCCTCAGAACCTTCTCTTCTCCAAGATGTTCAAGTCCACTTCTCTCTGCCTTTCTTCACAGAAGTGCCTCTGACTATTTTTATAGTAATTCTCTGGACTCACTCCAACAGCTCCATATTGTGATTTGGCATTTGTCAATTTAAATTCTGTTTTTCTTTCTAGAGTATCTCTGCAATTTGTTTTGAACTAGATAATGAATTTAAGCAAATTACGTTCATATTCATTAACGTGAACTTTTTATTTCTAACAAATGCAGCTTAAGTTTAAAATATTAAATGGAGCATAAAAGTTAAAAAAAAAAAGAGAGATGCTTATAATTTTTATCTTTATTAGCCTGTTACTGCAGTCTGTTACTCTAAAGTGGTAATTGCCTGAGTATTTACTAAATAATCCTAGAATTAGCAAAATTGTCATAGTATAAATGAAAGCACTTATGCAAAAGCTAATTCATCCTGCTGAAGGACTGGATAAGACAATTCATTTCCATTCCAATGCATTTTTGCACAATCATGTAGTTTATTTTAAGACAAGAAAGATGTAGAACTCTTGGGATGGGTCCAGAGGAAGACCACTAAGATGATCAGAGGGCTGGAGCACCTCTTCTATGAGGAAAGGTTGAGGGAACTGGGGCTGTTTAGCTTGGAGAAGGGTCCAGGGAGACCTCATTGTGGCCTTCCAGTACTTGAAGGAAGCGCAAAAACAGGAGGGGGAATGTCTGTTCATATGAGTGGATAGTGATAGGAGAGGAGGAATGGTTTTAAACTGAGACACGGAAGGTTTAAGTTAGATATTAGGAGGAAGTTTTTCACACAGAGTGGTGATGCACTGGAACAGGTTGCCCAAGGAGGTTGTGGATGCCCCATCGCTGGAGGCATTAAGGCCAGGCTGGATATGGCTCTGAGCAGTCTGATCTAGTGCTTGGTGACCCTGCACATAGCTGGGGGTTGAAACTAGATGATCTTTGAGGTCTTTTTCAACCAGTCCATTCAATGTTCAATGTTTCAAAGTCTTGGTGATTGGGTTTTGTTTCTGTTATTACAATTTTATTATTATTATTATTTCTATTAGCTTTTTTCTTCCCCAAGCATTTACGATCTATTTTTGATAATACTCAAAATATTACAGAAATAATTTTTGAAAATGTACCAGTCAGTGCTCTTAGTATAACAAGTAGCTCAACCAGGAATTTCAGAATCAGGGATTAATTTTTTATTTTTATTTTTATTTTTATTTTTTTTCCTGCAAAGGGAAAGGATGAGATGACCTTCAAAGACAGGTGATAATCACAAGGAAAACAAATTTGTCGATGGACACTGTACATGTATCGTGCTCAGGACTGATCACTGAGTGCAGAGGTAGAATTTATCTCTGCACATTATAGTCCATGTAGAGAAATAGGTACCTTCAGGGAAGTAATTTATCTAACTGATGAAAGAGGACAAAGCTGAGTAATACTGGCTTATGCACATCTAACTTAAGGAATTTAAAGCTAGGGAAGATGAATCTCAGCACAAATGTCCATAACTGTCAACACCAGAATACATCAAATAAATAAATAAAGAAATAATCTTGTGTGCTAAAAAATTCTTATACTGCATGAAAAATTTGTTAAAAAATAGACCTGTATGTTTTAATTTGAAAGTGGCATAGATCTTGTACATTCTTACTTGGTGATAGGAGCAATTATGAAGGTAACCTAACTGCAATGTGAGAAGTTTTGACACAAAATGCCTACTAAACACAGAGAACATATCTACCAGCCTGAAACCAGACGTAGGAATATAACATGGGAGCTAAGGACATCCTTGAAATGTTGATATTGACTCCTAAATTCTGCAGTGATCTATACTATGATGCACATCAACTGGAAAGCTGCCTGATGGAAAGGGACCTCAGTGTACTGATGGACAGTCGGCTGAATATGAGCCACCAGTGTGCCCAGGTGGCCAAGAAGGCCAACAGCATCCTGGCTTGTGTCAAGAATGGTGTGGTGAGTAGGACTAGTTAAGTAATTCTGCCTCTGTACTCGGCACTGGTGAGACCCCACCCTGAGTACTGTGTTCAGTTTTGGGCACTGCAGTACAGAAAGGACATTGAGGTGCTGGAGCAGGTCCAAAGAAGGGCAAGAAGGCTGGTGAAGGGCTTGGAGAATATGCCCTACAAGGGGCAACTAAAGAATCTGGGGCTGTTTAGTCTGGAGAAGAGCAGAGTAAGGGGGACCCTATTGCTCTCTTCAGATACCTGAAAGGTGATTGCAGAAAGGTGATTCTCACTGGTGACAGAATCATAGAATCATAGAATCATAGAATCATAGAATCACCAAGGTTGGAAAAGACCTAAAAGATCATCCAGTCCAACCGTCCACCTATTCCCAATAGCTCCCACTAAACTATGTCCCTCAACACAACATCCAGCCTTTCCTTGAACACCCTCAGGGTCGGTGACTCCACCACCTCCCTTGGCAAACCACTCCCACCTTGACAGGTGACAGGACAATGGGAAATGACCTCCAGTTGCGCCAGGAGAGATTTAGGTTGGATGTCATGAAAAACCTCTTTACAGAAAGGATTGTTAAGCACTGGAATAGGCTTCCCAGGGAAATCATTGAGTCCTATCCCTAAACATGTTTACAGACTGTCTGGATGTGTTGCTCAGGGACATGATTTAGTGGTGAGTTGTTATATTTAGGGTAGTATGGTTAGGTTGAACTTGATAAACTTTAAAATTTTTCCAACCTGAGCAACTCTATGACTCTATGATTCAGTGACATAGCTTTCCTTCATATGCACTTCCATATCAGACATGAATTTTTCAGACTGTCCTTCTGCTGCCATCTGTCACACAGCAACAAAATTTAACAGAATATTGGTGGGAATTCAGTGAACTGAATTTAAGCTTATTTAAATTCTTATTCTTGTGCAAGAATATACATCACATTATTGCAGTACATAAATGAGAGAATTATGTTTAAAGAAACTACTCTTGAAATTTCTTAAAAACTCCGTATTTCTTCCATGCATACAACTTCCCTACTATATACACACTCTTGACTGATGATTCTGCTTAAAAAAAGACTTGTTAATGAAGATTAATATGAATTTCCTTTAATCACTTTTATATCAATAGGAAGAAAAAAGCACAAGGTCCATGTGTCCATTCATTTGTTCCTTAGATTTTATTTAAACTTTCCAAAAAGAATAATGCAGTGCATAAAATGCTTACATGTAAAAAATCATTTCCTCAAAAACAAAGCTTATTAGTACAAGACTGCAAAACACTTCATCAGAATTGACAGACCACTTGAGATCCAGTAAGAGTGCTGTTAATTTCATGTCTAGCAAGTATATCAATGGCACAGTTGGGTACCATAATACAGGATACAGATGTGAAACAGATATCTAAATATCTGAAAACACTGGAGCTGAACAAGCACCCTACTTGACTTAAGTTTAAAATATTCAGCTTCTTATCTGAGTTGGTTAAGCCTGTGTTAAGTTCCAATCTATTTATTCTTCTACTGGTATCAAACTATCTTATTTAGATCCACATAACACATGGTTGTCCAACCTTTTGACTTATCAGGGCTGCACTGAGCAAACAAGAATTGCCACGTACTGCATGTAAAATATATAATAAATTTAATGTGTATAAGTAACAAAACTTTTTTAAATGTAGTTTTTATTAAAACATAAAAAAATAGGGAACAACACAAACGTGAAACTAGTGGAATGTTTGACCATGTTTTTGTGAAACTAATCCATCAGGCAGGTTAGATGGGAGTCGTTGCTATTTCTAGTGTGGTCTCTAGGTGTTAATCAGAGACCTTTGATGAAATATTACTCTTCCTGTACTTCTGCCCTAACAATATTTGTTCACAAATGTACATGCTGCCAGAAAGCAATGAGATGAATGAGGTGTGAGTATGAAGCAAGGGATATTTTTCTCTGATAAAATAGGCTTATGAAAGTCTGGTAAAGAGACATGACCAATTTTTTCTTTGAGTTGAATGTCTGATTGAAACTCTGTACAATCCATTTTAAAATTTGCAAGTAATATATTTATGTTGATTAAAAATAGAGACACAAATGTAATAAAAATGTTTTTTTCTTTTAATATATTGAAACCTATACTCAAATATCTATATCAAAATGGAAGGCATAACTGCTTTTCACAGGACTGTGTTTAGCTAATGTATCAAAATCCATGAACTTATTTGCTGTAACTTCAGCTTGCCATAGTTTAAGATTCATTTCAGACACTGATATTGTCTAAAATATAGTATATATAATATTATTTTCACCTTGGAGTTGCATATTAAACCCATTTAAATGAGCAGGTAAATCTACCAAAAATACTAAATTTTTAATCTTCATATTCTGGCACAAATTTTCCTTTTGATTCCATAGAAGACTTGATGTAACTTCTCAAAGTCTTTCTAGCTTTTTACCCCAACTTAACCACTTTCCATCAGAAAAATAAATGTTGACCCTATAATCAACATCTATATTTTTAATAAACTCCTAGAATTTTGATGATTCGGTCCCACGGACTTCATGAAATTCACAACTTTGATGATAATTTGCATGATTTTATCTATTTTTAAAGCTTTTGCATATAAATGTTTTTGATATCTGATGCAGTGATACTTCATCAAATGTGAGTGACGAGTGGTAATTGCATCATCTTCTATTAATTTTATAAATCTTTCTTTCTTACTGATTGTCACTGCGGCAGCATCAGTAGCTATATCAGATATATTGACAAAGGTTAAAGAAAATTGCTATAATGTATTTTTTTACTGCTTTATACAAAGCAAGAGATGTAGGTGTGTCTTTCAATGGCAAAAAAAGCCATTTTTTTCAGTGACATTTTATTCATTATCAATACTTCTAATGAAAATAGGAAGTTGAGCCATATCTATAACATCAGTAAGTTCATCTATCACTAAAGCAAAAAAAAAAAAAAAAGAAATCGGCAGTTTACTCTCCTTTTTTTTTTTTTTTCAATAGATTTTCTTATTTCTTCAGTTCACTTGGCTATAGTCTACTGAGACAAGCTGATTTTAGAAAAATCTGTTGGTTTTTTTCATTTGTTTGTTTTTAATCAGGACACATTATATCTGTCTTGCTTTCCCTACAGTGCTTATCAAACTCACCATCAGGAAATGGTTTTGAAATTTTTGCAGTTAGATTTGCTATCACATAACTCGCTTTTATAATAGATACCATTTGAGTTTTGACTTCTAAAAAAATATTGTTGGGATGACAGACTTTTTTCAGTTCCACTGTTTTGCCTTTATAAAACATTCCTTTATATACATCTAATTTGACAGCAAGTTTCTGCATATAATGTGTTTTTCAAATTGTAATCTTCAAAAACTGACACTATTCCCTTGCAAATTAAGCACAGTGCCACATTATTTGTCAGCATTGCACTGTGCCCTCCCTATGTCCCTGACCATGCCAGGCCACTTAGTTGGGTAGATCTGCCATCATGATGATGTGGCAGCAGAGGACCTCGGCTGCAGTGTGAGATGAGCTGAACTGAATGCAGCCCATGGGCCATAGGCTGGACATGCCTGACCACTACACCAAGGCATTGAGCAAGCAGACATTAGACTTGGTACACTTAACATTCTTGGAGACAAAGAGCATATTGCTTAGCACAGAATCACTTCCTTCTCCAAGAACAGCTTATTGAAACACACTGGCTTAAATGGAATGTGAAGCAGACTTCAGTTTTCCAGCAGTGGAAGAATTAAATCAGCATGCAGAAGTGCAATGGATAAGAGTGAAAACAGGCAAATTCTGAATATTTTCTTTTTATCTTTCTTTTTATCAACAAAAGGAAGATGACCCTAACGTACCTATTAGACTAGTAAATAGGAAACTTCAGCTTCCTCAAACACTCGTTGCTGTCATCAGACATTTAAATGACTCAATTTAGCACAGCAGCATTTCTTTTTCTCAACACTGACTAATAACATGCTGAGATAGTTAGACTCTTCACAACTGAAGTTTTACTGAAGAATAGGTTTTATTGAAGAAGGTGAATGCCTGGGGATTTTGCTCTTAAAACAGTAGAGGACATTCTGAATACAATGTTTAAAGAGGAAAAGAAAATTAAAAGGAGAGGTTACTGAGGGAGATTGAGGGTGAAGGAGAGAAACAAGGGGAAGAGGTAATGAAAGAAATTAAACGGTTTGAGAATTACTTTGCAGAACAACTGGTAGCAGATAATAAATCATGGTGTTGTAGGCATTCAAAAGCTGAAGAATAAAAATAGCAAGGTTGTAGAAGTTTCACAGTACATTTCTGCTAAACATAAAATGAAAACTGCAGTATTTTGAATGCTACAAATATTCCACTATTTTTAAATTGTCCATTTGTATCTTTCTTTTTATTTTATCACTGTAAACATGATTCAGTGACATTTATACATCTATAAAATTCTGGTTAGAGCTCCTGAAAATTCAAGCTCTCATCAAATATACTTGAATCTATCCAGTTCCTTATAGTTGCTAAGCATATATAGCAATCTATCCCTACTAATATACAAATGTCATTGTATTAACACACATGATTTGTTACTGATGTCCAAGGGTGACTAGATTACAGATTTAATCAGATGATTTGAAGAGATGAAGTGTGGGATAGATGAGTGGACAGTGAGGTGGGTTGAGAACTGGCTGACTGGCCATGCTCAGAGGGTCATGCTCATTGGTGCAGAGTCTGGTTGGAATCCTGTGAATAGCAGTGTTTCCCAGGTGTCAGTGCTGGGACAGGTCTTGTTTGATTTCTTCATCGACAACCTTGATGAGGAGATAGTGTCCACCCTCAGTAAGTATGCCAAGGATACAAAGCTGGGAGGAGTGGCTGACACACCTGAAGGCTGTGCTGCCATTCAATGAAACCTGGACATATTGGAGAGATAGGCAGTAATAAACCAGACGAGATTTAACAAAATAGCATAGTCTTGCATCTGGAAAGGAATAACCGTCAGTATTACATATATACAGGTTGCGGCATGACCTGCTGGAGAGGAGCTCTGCAGAGAAGGACCTGAGAGTCCTGGTGGATGACAGGTTGGTCATGAGGCAGCAGCTGATGACCAAGAAGGCCAATGGGATCCTGGGATGCATTAAAAGGAGCATGGTCTGCAGGTCAAGGGAGGTGATCCTCTCCCTCTACACTCTCCTTCATAGGAAAGACCTCCAAGAGATACACATGTGTAAAAGATCTGAGACATGGGGCAGGGCAGGGAATGTCAATCATCTTGGGGACCCATTGTAATAACCCAGCCTTTTCTTGGACATCTAATACATATGTAAGCAGCTTGCTCTTTAAGTATGTGCCTTTCTTGCCCTCCGGTATGCAGGCTAAGTGGGAATATTCCTCCTGCATCTGGTGTGTGCCAGATTAAACATGCCTGCTTCATAACTGCTCTGTGATTATAGAGTTTGATTTCCGCACATCAGGGATCTCCTAGAGAGGGTCCATCAGAGGGCCACAAAGATGACAAGGGACCAGGAGCATCTCCCCTATGAAGAAAGGTTGACTGACCTGCGTCTGTTCAGCCTTGAGAAAAGTTAATGAGACATGGCCAACCTCTTTTCAGTGGTCTGTGGGGACAGGACAGTGGGAAACAGCTATAAACTGGAGCATAGGAAGTTCTGCGCCAATATGTGAAGGAACTTCTTCACAGTGAAGGTGACGGAGGACTGGAACAGCTGCCCAAAGAGGTTATGGATTTTCTCTCTTTGGAGATATTCAAGATCTGCCTGGAAACCTACCTATGTAGCCTGCTGTAGAGGGCCTGTTTTGCAGGGAGTTGGACTTGATGATCTTTGGAGGTCTCTTCAGGCCACTACAATTCTGTGATTCAGTGTTTCTATGATTCTATGATTTATTCACCTTTTTCTAATAATAATGACTTAGGAAGGGAAAATAGAATAGGCAACTTAAAAATATATATACACATTGTTTTTGAGAATCTACTGATATTTAAATATTTGCACTAGTCACCTCTGAATAGTCCATATGTCTGTATTTGATTACTTAATGGAAGTTTTAAGATGAATACTTGAAATGTGAAGAAAAATCATATAGAAGTTTTCATTTATATATATATGTATGTGTGTATATATATATATATGTTACTCATGTATTTCATAGCATTTTTTTTCCCAACGATAATGTATACATGTATGTATAAATATTTTTGTGTACTGATCCACCTGGGAGATTGCTGGTGCAGTACCAGAATTTGATCCTATGTTAGTGTTCACACTAACTCATTAGGCATTCCAACTTATTTGCAAATATGCAGAATATTGTTGATTAGCAGTCTGCTTCTGGGACTACTCTTCTGGAATTTCTACTATTTCTGCTGTGCCTTTGTGCATATGTCCATGCATTTGAATGTAGTATATGTTCATATAAATGCTCATATATGTGGTATACAATAAACTGATTTGATAATCAATTTATCCTTCTCCAAAAATAATCTTGATAATCTCTGATGAATGACATTTCGAAGGATGAAGATATTTTATTTTTTACATCTTTCTTAACATGAAAACATTAAGGCCTTGCTCTATTCTGCACAAAATTAGATTTTTTTTCAAGCAAGGTAACATAAATGGAAGCACACAAAAACATAATGTAAATAACTAAAATTTATATGGTAAAATTAACTGGAAACAGTGTGATAACTGATGCTCACAGTTGTTTGAAGAATAAAATCTGCTTGATGTTGGAGAATATTACATAGTTTTTTGAAGAATAAAATTTGCTTGATGTTGGAGAATATTATATCTTATTTACGTATAAACTTTAACTTAGTTTTTATTTCTATGTGAGAAATTTCTGTTGAAAAAATTGTTTGCATCCTGCCGATCTCACAAGTAAAGAAGTGCATCTTAGAACTGCAAAATTATTCATGCTCTACGCACCTGAAATAAATACACATGAAATATAGAAAAAAAATTGGTTCTCAGTCTAAATCAGATACAACATTTCAGGACAATAAAAGCACAATAGATTAAACTGAATAATTTTTACAGGTTCCAATCCATGACAGATGCTTTGCTGAACAGAGAGCAAACCTTTTCAAGTTGGAATTTTCTACAGATCTTAAGTGAATGAAATTGTAATTAAAAAAATAAATCCAAAATAAAATTACAGCAGACATCAAGTCCTAGGAATTAAGTCCTTTGAATTAAGTGTTTTATTTATTTTATTTATGCATTTTTGATTACAAACAAAAGAGTTAAATAAAATGAACCCTGTTTTACTACTAACCTCTGATTATATTTTGCATGGCTGCTTGCTAAATATCATGTGTTAATAATGGATTGATTTTCAGGCTCACAGTTGTCAAAGAGTTCAGACTCATACAAGAGAGACACACACTGGTTTGCAATGTTAAAGAATTAAATTAATCCTTATCTCTTAAAAATGACATATTTTTTTAACAAAAAATTTTTCAAATTGTAATGTGTTAATTTATAGGGTTATATATAGGTCATTTAGATATAAAAATGGCAATAAATCTAAACAGTTCTGGGAGAGTAGTTTTGAGCACTCAGCAGTAACACTGGGAAAAAAAAATCACATTTTCTAATTTTCTATGTATGAGCGAACTGACAGAATTTCAGACTGAACACATCAAAGCTCTGAGGACACTAACACATCTGTATGACTGATCATCATAAACTGAGACCCACCTTACCCACACTCTCTATCCCACAGACTTATTTAAGTATCAAATTTAGGTACCCACACTTGTCATGAGCAATAGGAGTACCTGTGCTCAGTTCTGCTTTTAATCATGGCTCCTGTCCCTGTATTGGTGGCAGCTTGTCTTCTGGATGGGCATGTTGGGCCTACATTACACCTTGTTCCAGGTTCGGTCTACTGGATGGACTTAGCACTCATGTTGCAGCCTTGCCTACATTCCTTTTTTTTTTCTGCCCGTCTCCTTTTCCTCCCGATCCTCTGGAACTATGACATCCCAGTCTTACGGCTTTCTATGTTCAGGCTGTCTATAGCCGCTATCACTAGCTCTGGGGCTTCTGCTGTGCTCAGAGCCCACAGGACCATGTTCCGTCAGCAAGAATACTCTAGGTGCCAGGGTCAACCTTGGCTCAAGGCTTGCCTGCCCTTAAGAAGTTCTTGCAGCTCCTGATAGTGTGTTATTGTAGTCTGGCAAACAAGGCTTTACATTATTAGTCCTGGCAGTTCTAGGCCTCAGGATGGAATATGAGAGCTTCTGCCTCATTAAGTTCTCTATTTAAGGACTACTCAGCATAAATGAAGTAATGAGTAAAAAGAAAGTGATAAATTAAACATGTGGATATACAAACCTAAAAAGCAGGTGATGACAGATGCAGAATTGAAGACCTGAACTTTTCAGCCATTGACAGATAGACCATTAACAAAACAACTCAGGCATAGCCTAGCCTTGAAGAAGGTCAGCTTGAACTTTCTAAATGATAAGAAGGGTGAATCAAGACTAACAAGAGTATTATGTGATCCTTGAGGAGGGACATTGGGCCAGTGAAAAAACTTACTGTAAGATGTTTAGGGGAGGGATCAAAGGGGGAAAAGGTGTGGGTCAGAGCAGAGAAGAACTGTAGAAAAATAGAAAGAAGGGTGAATACAAGGGATAGATCATGTGTAAGCAAACTGTCAGTCAGTGTGTTTGCCAAACTAATCCCAATGCCTGATCATTGAAATCTTCTTAGTAAAAATTGTTGCTTTACATTTTCTGTGTAATGTCACATTTTCTGCATATGAGTAAGTGTCAGCAATAGGAGAAAGATCTGTGAGTTATGGGATCCATAGGTTTAGGTGCCTTCAAATGGAAAAGGAGTTATATAATAGTAGTGTGGAGGGTGAGCAACTGAGGAACGCCAACAAGCACTAGATAGGCCTGTATGCTAGAACCTAGAGAAACCAAGGCACATGCTGAAATCTGTAAGTGCCAGAAAATAAGCAAAAGGCCATCAGTCACAGGTCTGTATGTATATGTGTAAGCAACAAGACAAACTGGCATGGAAGAATAGTATGGGTGCCATCAATTTTAGAAGGAGTTGCAGGTTGCAGTGCTCTTTGTCTGTGTCAGCAACTGGAAAGTCCAGGAAATGTGCCTGAAATACCTAGAAAAGTCTAGATGTGTTTATTTTTTACCCAATGAATTTAATTGTCTCTCTGTGTATGTGTAATTCACTAGTGTACTTCACGTTGACCAGAGGAAGATACTCAATTGCAAAGGGAGCTCAGGGTCTGGAATTCAGTATTAGGCTGAAGGCCTGTACTGATACCCATGTGAAATATGAGTGTGATTGTGCTTGTGAGTCACAGCAATAAGGGGAAGTGTGGTTTCACTGGTGAACTTAACAGAGATGAAGAACAGAACATTGACATCTGTACTTACACTTTATGTGAGGTCCTGTTTGTCCATGCTTGTCTTGAGTACACGATCAGCCTTGTTATTGAATGGACTTGTAAACAACAAAGCAGTTGCCTCATTTGAGAAGCTAGAACAACTTTTGGCTCAAAGCTTGTTCAGCAACACTGATTTGAAACACAACCTGCTTGACAAGCTTCTGGGGTTAATGGTTACCATGAGCAGAGTGGTAAGAGAAACATAGACAGTTAGGCATCCAGGAAAAACCTTTTTTGACCATTGCTTGTTTTGGGCATTTAAGCTGACTTATGGGGGTCATCTCAGAGAAGAGGACCATCATGCAGTCAGTTTGTATACCTAGTAGCCCATCATGCAAAAATCACGTGATCAACTGCCACTTATCCAATGGGAGAGGCATGTACTATAAACATACTGTGGCCCCTGACAAACGTTAAGTACCCCAGGCAACTATCATCACCCCAATGAACAAAACATAAATGCCCCTGACAACCAACTGCTGCCTATGGCAACCAAAACAATGCTATGAAGAGTAGAAAAATTTGAAGAGTTACTAGGTAGAATGGGTCCTACTCCTTTGAGCCATGAAGGTCAAGAAGATGTCACCGACTTGCTTCCTCCCTGCAGACCAACAAGACATTATTTGATCCCTGATGGTGACTATCACTGCTTTATTAACCATTCACTAGGATTTCTCTTTTTATTATCACTAATTTCCCCATCTTCCCTGCATTCTCTAGCTGCTTAGAATTTGTAATAAAACAAATGGGCAGCATTTCTCCTCTTGCTGCCTTAATCTTCCTCTAGGTATATATGTGTTGAACCATCTCCTCCAATAATTGGAGTGAGAAACCTCAACTAACAGACTGGGAAGGAGATCTCTATATCTGAAGGTAAACCAGGAAGGGCTCCAGCTGTCAGGAAGGAGACATGAGATTATGGAGTCTACAGAATTCCATGACTTTCTTAACAACCTTAATGTTTGTTTTAGATGGAAATTATTTTAGATTGTATTTATTTTGCACTGATAGACTGTCTAGTAGCGAGGTAACTATTTCTTAAACTTGTTTTAGATTTAATGTAGCTTTCTGCAAACTTGTGCTGCAATTCTTACTTTTAATAGACAGTAATTACTAGTAGATTTTCTGCATGAAATAAACAGTTCACAACTGTAGAATAGTATGTCATAGACTTGTTTGAATATATCAAGCTTAGATATAAAGAGTTCATGTGGGAATACAAGAAGAATAGAGGCAATATAGAGCTAAAAATGAAGACAAACTCTGTGGAAAAACTAGGCCTTTCCAACCTTCCA
This sequence comes from Tetrao urogallus, assembly GCF_951394365.1. Taxonomy (NCBI): domain Eukaryota; kingdom Metazoa; phylum Chordata; class Aves; order Galliformes; family Phasianidae; genus Tetrao; species Tetrao urogallus. The sequence continues at coordinate 37,959,619 of NC_136813.1, read as the reverse complement.
AAAACTAAGTAAGGTGTTTGAAGACCTGAGCTCCTCAATGACCTAAACTATCCTATGAACTTACAGACTTATTCTTGGCTAGTTCTATAGTATGAAGTGGTAGAAAGGCAGTCTGGAATAAAACGAGGTTTGTAACTTACTCTACAAATTGTTTTAATAGCTCACTAAAACAAAACAGTAAATTGAGAGTGTAAGACACCACATTAAAATGAGTTAGAATCAGGTTCTCAAATGTCTAGGTAAGTTTGTGACTTTGCTTCATTGAGAGCACACTTGCTTTAATTCAAGTCATGTTTGCATATATTCTGGATATTTACTGAAGTAACAATTTCTCTGTGAAGAGGACTGGGGTACACAGCATTTGCCCTGGGCTGAAGTGAGGTCACCTCAAGTTTGCATACATAAATCAGGAAATGACTAAAGGAAAGCATTATGGAAAAAACTCTTGTAACCTTTCCAGGAAATGAATAGGAGTGAGTTTCTCAGTGAAGAGACTGTATGCTAATGTGCATATGATGAGGAACAAACAAGGAGAACAGTAAGTTTGCATGCAGATCAACTATTATAATTTCATCGAGTTCACAGAAATATGGTGGGGTAATTCATATGACTGGAGTGTTTCTGTGAGTGGGAAACAGGCACTTCAGGAAAAACAGATCAGAAAGGGAAAGAGAGGAATTGCCGTTAAGCCAAACAGAGGAGACAAAGGAGAAAAAAAGAGCTTTGCTGAATACTGATAAGGAGCCTCATGTTTGCAGGCCTTGGCCTTTGTGGGATATGTTAATCAGTCTGCTGGAAGTACAATATAGAATCATAGAATCATAGAATGGCCTGGGTTGAAAAGGACACAATGATCATCTAGTTTCAAGCCCCCTGCTAAGTGCAGGGTTGCCAACCAATACTCTAGGCTGCCCAGAGCCTACTAGTCTGACGTTGTTTAGAGTCTCCAGCTTCTTTGATGTTTGTTAGATCTGTTTTTCTTTTGCTGGGAGCTTCTTAACCTAGACGAACAACCCTATAATATATTTTCTAATTCCTAATACTATACCCACACTGTTTGGAACATTTAACAACTATTGCAGTTTTGCAAGAAGGAATTAATCACATATTTCAGCAGTTATGTTTCTAAAACATGCTGCTAACATATACAGTATTCTCACACACAGCTCTTTGCAATCTATTCACTTCCTAATGCAACTCCCTCACCCCTCTACTCTGTCTATCCCTTCTGAAAAGCCTGTAGTCCTCAACCAGGGTATTCCAGTGGTGGGTTTCTTTCCATGTTTCCATGATAGCAATTAGGTCATACTTTCCCAATTGCTCCACGGTTTCTAACTCCTCCTGTTTATTTCCCATGCTGTGCAAATTGGTATAGAGGCACTTCAGCTTAGCTATTGACCTAGTTGCATTCTCAGAGGAGCTTTCCCTAGTACCTCCAGGACAAGTCTGGGGTTTTACCTTACCACCTCCCAAGGTGACAGCATTCCCACACACTTCTCTGTCACCTAGTACACCCCCTTCCCCATCATATCTAGTTTAAAGCCCTGCTAACCAGCCCAGCCAACTTCTTCCCAAGAACGTTTGTGGCCCTTCTAGTCAGTCGGCTCTCCTCTGCTGTCAGCATTCCCCCTTTCTCAAGGCTGTGCCCCAAGCCATAGTACACAAAGCCCTGAGTATGACACCATTCGCAAATCCATTCATTCAGCATGTCCACCCTCCTCCTCCTTTTGTGCGGATCCTAGTCACCAACTGAGAGGACAGAGGAGAACACAGCTTGCATCCCCAATCCCTTC